>NC_088876.1:36562419-36862419 GCF_032884065.1 Artemia franciscana | reverse complement strand
GATTGCGTTGGCTGACTTTCCTAGACTATAAATGCGGCAACTGAAAGCACTTTGAACTGTCACCATTTCTCGGCACATTTTTTTTTCAAATACCATAAACTATAATACCATGCCCGCACAGTGGCAAGGGGAATACAGACTGCCTCTAATCCACATTTTCTCTAATATAGAACCCCGCCAAAAAAACTGCAAAAATTAGGTAAAATTCTATCCAGCTTTGGATCTTCCATCCAAAACTGGATAGAAATTTGCCTCTCCCTCTCAAAGGAAATTCTATGATCTCATCTTTAAGTTACTTCTGTTTTTCTTGTGTAATTTGATCACTTCATTATGTCTATTAAAGGAAAAGATTGGTTAATGTCTTGACTACCCTTACAAACCTAAAAAGTCCCTTTCAAGAGATCATAACTTTTATTATTAAGTGTTTTGATTAAGCCCTCCTCCATGGCTAATTAAAATTAAAATACGCCTTATTTAAACATTAGTTTCGTGATTAATTTTTTTTTAATATTTTGCTATTCGTTCAAAGTATTCTGCCTGCTGAATGAAAATCTTAGCGACTTTCTAGATAGCACTTTCTGTAAGCCCACTTTCTAGATAGCAGCACTGTAACTGATCAAAAGAGAAACTGTTGACTAGTTAAATCACGAATAGAGCTGATATTGTGTTAACAAAAAGTTGTTACAAAAAGAAAAACTGCACAAATAAGTAAAATCTATGAAAACTTGAATTCTTCAAACACACTGAAAGTAGCAGGGGGGGGGGAGATGGGCAAGGTATGCAAAACGGTCAATATAAGAAAATTATGTTTAAATAGAATACTTGAAACCTCAAAAGAATTCTGGATTTTTTCTAAAATATAAATATAAAATCTTAGGTCAGGTACCCACACAAACACACACTTGTTGTGTAGGTTTCACGAACGGTGAAACCTATGGTTTTTCAAGTCTTTGGTTAAATGGCACGGGTGAGCGGCGGGAGTAAGTATGACTCTTATTGCATCAATACTTGTTTGTTAGCTTTTAGAAAGGCACGTCCGCCTAGAATATCAGGTTTTTTTTTACCCAGAATTTAAAATTGACATAGGACCATTAGATTGCCTTGAATGAGAGATAAACAAGGCACCCTTGCCTTGTTGACCGATATTTAGTTATAGTACATAATATATAGGACCGGGCTGTGGTACGCGTCAGGCTTCTATGAATCGATTCTCATTATCGCTTGTTTTCTAACCGCAGACAATTTTAGCATTTTCTTTGTGTCATGACGTCACAACAGGTTCGACACAGTCACCCTGGGAGAAATACGAATTGTTTCTTAAAATTATGACCTATTTAGATCGTTCTGTGGCCAGAAATGTCAATTTGTCAGTTTTAAGAAAAAAAAACTATGTAGCCGATTTCTTGGCCGGGCACCGGCAGGCTACGTGATAGGTGTGTATATATTGACTCTCATTGTTACTTGTTAAGGCAGACAACGTGAGCCTCTTTTTGTTGTCATGGCTTCACCATAGGTTCGATATAACCACTATGGGACTTTCTTAAAGTCGTGACTTTTTTAGATCGTTTTAGAGACCAGAAATGTCAACATGCCAGTTAAGAAAAAAAGGTATCTAACCGATGTCGAAGCCGGGCCTCGGCACGGAATAGGATCGTATATATTGGTTCTCGTTGTAAATACCAACCTCCAAATGAGTCAGGCTGGTTTGCTACTCGTTCCTTGGGAAAATGGAAGGCTTCAAAACGTTGAAGGGTCCCAATGACTTGTAATGAACAGTTGCGTAGTTTATGGCATCTTTATAGATTTGTACTGGGTTTTGTGCCACATTTTATTGGCGTCGAAGATTGCAATGGCGTTGTTCTTCTAATGTAATATTTCTTTCTATTCAACCTTCATTTTTGGCTCGTTCTGATTTTTGCTGTCGCTTGTCTTCTAACAGCACAATTTTGTTTTTCACTCCATTTTTTACATGTTCTGATGCTCGCTTTTTCGTGATGGCTTGTAATTCTTACTGCCGCTTATCTTTTAACAACATATTTCCTTGTTCTTGCTGTGGTATACCATTTATCCTTGTATTTCTTTGTTAGTCACTTTTGTTTTTGAGTAGTTTTAATTCTTGCTGCTGGTTATCTTTCAATCGTATGTTTCTTTGTTGTTCAATTTTGTTTTTGAGTAGCTTAATTCTTTCTGCCGGTTATCTTTCAACCGTATGTTTCTATTTTCTTCACTTTTGTTTTTGACTCGTTGTAATTGTTGCTGACGGAAGTATTCTGACCATATATATTTGTTCTTCATTTTAGTTTATCGTCGTTGCTTGGCATTTTTCCAATACCCTTTATCTTAGTTATTGGGATTGGTCTTGTCACGTTTAATGGTCCAGGTTGTTCATTTGTCCTCTAGGCTTTATGGAAATACTTGAAAAATCTTTCTTAAATAGGCTAATTCCACTTGGTATATGTTCCTTTTGTAATGTTTCGTGCGTCATAGATGGAATTCCAGTATTTCGACTTCGTTACGTTTATTTTGTTGTAGGTGAATAAACACCAGTCTGTCGTATTTCTTTGTGTGCTGTAAGTGGATTTAAACCTAATAGACAGTAAAACTTCTTATAACATTTTCAGGTATTTCTCTAGTTTCAAATAGGAAGTTCGAATTTATGACGAGACGGCATATATATTTTTGCAGTTTACATAATTGCCTTTGAGATTCGGCACTCAGAACTAATATATTGGTATTTTATACTGAGCCATATTCCTTTTGTAATGTTTCATGTGTCATAGATGTAATCCCAATAATTCGATTTCGCTAAGTTCATTGTGTTGCGTTGAAAAGTGTAAGCTTACTGGTGTTTATTCTGTGGTATCTCTCTTTTTTATTTTATAAGTGGATTGAACCTAATAGGTTAAATCCACTTATCCACCTAAATCCAGGGCCATAATTAATTATAGAGAATACGTTTAAACGCAGAAATAAAGTTCTTAACGAAATTGGAAGATGAGATTGCAGGACCCCCCCCCCCCCTCCCTGTGATCGTGCATTTGCTTAGATTCAGTTTTCAACGAGTTCAACCAATTTTCGAGGAAAAGAGAGGACCATTACTTTTCCTATCAACATGACCATTGAACTACCCCTTGCAACACACGACCCGTCTATCTACTTCTGTTTTTGTCTGACTCTGATATCGTTCTGACATAAAAAGAACGTGAGTCTGTTCTGACAGATTTCTTTCGCCAAATCAGGCCAGCTTCCACCCTCGCAGATCCATAATAGCTAAATAATGTATCATTCGATAGCTCATGGAACAGTGCATCAAATCCATGGTAACATCATGTTACAGAACCTGACATTATTCTTTTGGTCTGATGTTCTCGAAATCAAATATTTTTTACTGTTTGGCACTTCGTACTCAAAATTGTTGGTATTGCTTTTGTACATCAGGCCGTATCCAGATGGTGGTGGGGGGGGGCTAGGGGGATTTGAACCCCCCGAAATGTTTATTTGACTCGTAAAAAAAACCAGCCAAAATGAACCTAAACAAATTTTGGATGTGTTTTTTAAAGTTTCCCTTTGGAAAGTCCTCCCCCCCTGAAAAGAATCCTGGATACGGCCCTGCTTGTACATGATCACTTACTTCTAAAAGAAACTTGAGAATTTTCAAAACTGAGTTAAATATTCCGAAATAGTTACTTTATCATTCCTGAAGGTTGCTAAACTTCACTTTACCTGACAGAAACAGTCAGGCAGAATCTTTTCAGAGCATGTGACTAATGGCTCGGTAGGCTGTTTAGAAGGCTGTTTCTGTATTCTCTCTTCGATCCTTTTTTTTGCAAGTAGGGATAATGGCGGAATATGTCATCGATTGCCCACACTGCAGACACAGCGGCCTCTCAGTAACGTCATCCAATCTGAAGCTAATGAGTTCAAGGGGGGGGGACTCAGTTTAGGCTTGTGGCTTTTCCTCGTTTGAGTGACTTGATCTCTAATTGGGTTTCTTTCTTGAGTTAGGGCACAAGTTCTTGGTCCAGGACGAGAAAACAAGTATTTCAGGATCGCCAACTACTGAAGGATTAATTTTGCCTTTGTAGTTTCATCTTTGAATCGCTGATCTCTTATCCGTCTTTGTATTCAATCGCCGATTTGTTTGACTTTTTTTTACTCAGCTCCGCTCCCCTGAGTTCTTTCTTGAACAATTACTCGTGCTCTCTATATTTCTTCCACATTTCGTATATAATGTCTTCTGGTTGCGCAATGACGAAATCGCATACATTTTTTTTTTAAACTGGTCCTATCAACATTTTTTAAGGAGTGGAAAATTTGAATAGAGGCCCTTGAAGGTTATGGACGCGTTGCTATCCATTACCTGAAGACTTGTTCTCTTTTCAAGGGCATTAAAATTTTATTATGCCTATACGCACCTGCCTAATAGGTGGCCGGACACAAATAAGATTACTTTTAAGAATTCTTTTTTTTCTGTGCCCCTAAAACAATTGCTCCTGTTGTAAGTGCTTTGCACTTTTTATTGTTAGCCGATTAACGTCGTTAAATAAAAAACTAGGAACGAGACTCAAAGTTGTTTGCTTTTTTTAGAAAAAGGAGAAAAATCTATTGTTCTTAAGAAAAAACCTCAATTGCCATATAAAGGAAGGCTGAGAAAAAAAGATGTGACAAAATATTTTACGTAGAGAATATTCGAGTATTTATTACTATAAATGCTATAATAACAAATATAGATAATAATATAATTGCATAAATAGAATATACTAGCAAATTCATCCTGTGATTTCTTTAAGAACTGGACTTCTGTGCTTAAACGTATTCTCTATAATTGAACCTGACCCCATGCTTGAGAAATTGCTAAATACGTTCACCGTTATATTTTTTTGACCTCAATTATTTTCTATTTTAGATGACATCCTCGAAGTGACTTATGTGAAGAAGCCTGAGCCTCAACCTCAGCCAACGATGCAAAATGCTATTGAAGCGGAGGTACGCGCTGCTCAACAAAGGGCTCAAATACCTCTGGAAATCAGAATGCAACAGTTCAAAGACATGCTCGTTGAAAAGGAGGTATCCGCTTTTTCGACATGGGAAAAGGAACTTCACAAGATTGTATTTGATCCAAGGTATGGCCCCACTTTACTTCTGCTTTTCTTCCACAGTCGTTCTGTGGATTTAGGGTAGATTGTATTTGATCCAAGGCATGGCCCCACTTTACTTCCGCTTTTCTTCTGCAGGGGTGTTCTGCGGACTTAGGATACATTGTATTTGATCTAAGGTATTGTCCCACTTTACTTCTGAAGTCAAACATTCACTAAATATCATTTTTCAGAATTAACAATGTTTTTTCAATTTGAGTTGAAGAAAAATGTTTGTATAGTTTTTCATTGGCAACTCTGGGGAGTAGGTCAATTTCAATAAGCAGATCAACACTTCAGTGACGTTAGCTTCATTATTCTGATGGCGGATCTAACTGAATCTATATATATAAAAATAAGTTGTCTGTGTGTGTGTGTGTCGAGTGACGTCATGTTTGTTTGTCGACTGACGTCATGTTTGTCAACTGATGAAATTACATACCGGGACACAAATGACGACCGGGACACAGGGGATATAAATGACGACCGGGAACCTCAAAGAGAAATTACAGACTGGGACACAAATCACGACCGGGACACAGGGAATATAAATGACGACCGGGACACAGGGACACAACTACAACGGGGACGCCGAGGGCACAGGCGGGATATATAAATGACGACCGGGACACAGGGAATATAAATGACGACCGGGACACTCAAAGAGAAATTACAAACTGGGACACCGGGACACAAATGACGACCGGGACACAGGGAATATAATTGACGACCGGGACACAGGGACACATCATTAGAATAATGAGGTATAGATCTGAATACGGATTGTTTCTCCCGTGGACAATTATATGTTGCATGTTCAAGAGTCAGTAAACCTGACAATCTATTTATATACAACATAATATATATATATATATATATATATATATATATATATATATATATATATATATATATATATATCATAGGTGGGACACAGGGACACAACTACAATGGCGTGTAACGACTTACGCGCGCGGGGGGCTTGGGGGGCGCGAAGCGCCCCACTAACTAGGTGTTGGGGTGGCGCAAAGCGCCACCCCAACAGCTAGTATTACAATAAAACAAAAGCAATCAGAAGCAATATGTATATGTCACGGTAAAGATCCCACGTTAGGAGGTCAATTTTAACAAGCAGATCAACGCTGCAATGATGTTAGCTTCCTTATTCTGATGGCGAAGCAACTTCACATTTCATATTAATGATCTTATGTTAAATCACGCAAAAATATCACATATATGTCGCGTTAAAGATCTCAAATAAGAAGGTCAATTTCAACAAGAAGATCAAAACTGCGATGACGTTAGCTTCATTATTCTGATGGCGAAGCAGCTTTACATGTCATGTTAAAGATCCTAAGTTGGATCCCCCAAAATGTTACGTTCTGTCACGTTAAAGATCTCACATTAGGAGGTTGATTTTAACAAGCAGATCAGCACTGCAGTGACGTTAACTTGATTGTTTTGATGGTGAAGTGGCTATATATATCAAGTTAAAGATGTCACATTAGGAGGTTGATTTTAACAAGCAGATCAACACTGCAATGATGTTAGCTTGATTATTTTGATGGTGAAGCGGCTGTATATATCACGTTAAAGATCTCACTTTAGGAGGTTGATTTTAACAACAGATCAGCACTGTAATGACGTTAGCTTGATTATTTTGATGGTGAAGCGGCTGTATATATCACGTTAAAGATCTCACATTAGGAGGTTGATTTTAACAAGCAGATCAACACTGCAATGATGTTAGCTTGATTATTTTGATGGTGAAGCAGCTGTATTCGTCACGTTAAAGACCTCACATTAGGAGATTTTTTTTAACAAATAGATCAACACTGCAATGACGTTAGCTTGATTATTTTGATGGTGAAGCAGCTGTATTCGTCACGTTAAAGATCTCACATTAGGAGGTTGTTTTTAACAAACAGATCAACACTGCAATAACGTTAGCTTGATTATTTTGATGGTGAAGCAGTTGTATTCGTCACGTTAAAGACCTCACGTTAGGAAATTTTTTTTAACAAACAGATCAACACTGCAATGACGTTAGCTTGATTATTTTGATGGTGAAGCAGCTGTATTCGTCACGTTAAAGATCTCACATTAGGAGGTTGTTTTTAACAAGCAGATCAGCACTGCAATGACGTTAGCTTGATTATTTTGATGGTGAAGCAGCTGTATTCATCACGTTAAAGATCTCACATTAGGAGGTTGTTTTTAACAAGCAGATCAGCACTGCGATGACGTTAGCTTGATTATTTTGATGGTGAAGCAGCTGTATTCCTCACGTTAAAGATCTCACATTAGGAGGTTGTTTTTAACAAGCAGATCAGCACTGCAATGACGTTAGCTTGATTATTTTGATGGTGAAGCAGCTGTATTCGTCACGTTAAAGATCTCACATTAGGAGGTTGTTTTTAACAACCAGATCAGCACTGCAATGACGTTAGCTTGATTATTTTGATGGTGAAGCAGCTGTATTCGTCACGTTAAAGATCTCACATTAGGAGGTTGTTTTTAACAAACAGATCAACACTGCAGTGACGTTAGCTTGATTATTTTGATGGTGAAGCAGCTGTATTCGTCACGTTAAAGATCTCACATTAGGAGATTGTTTTTAACAAGCAGATCAGCACTGCAATTATGTTAGCTTGATTATTTTGATGGTGAAGCGGCTGTATACATCACGTTAAAGATGTCACATTAGGAGGTTGATTTTAGCAAACAGATCAGCACTGCAATGACGTTAGCTTGATAATTTTGATGGTGAAGCAGCTGTATTCATCACATTAAAGATCTCACATTAGGAGATTGTTTTAACAAACAAATCAGCACTGCAATGACGTTAGCTTGATTATTTTGATGGTGAAGCAGCTGTATTCGTCACGTTAAAGATCTCACATTAGGAGGTTCATTTTAACAAACAGATCAGCACTGCAATGACGTTAGCTTGATTATTTTGATGGTGAAGCGGCTGTATACATCACGTTAAAGATGTCACATTAGGAGGTTGATTTTAACAAACAGACCAGCACTACAATGACGTTAGCTTGATTATTTTGATGGTGAAGCAGCTGTATTCGTCATGTTAAAGATCTCACATTAGGAGATTTTTTTAACAAACAGATCAGCACTACAATGACGTTAGCTTGATTATTTTGATGGTGAAGCAGCTGTATTCATCACGTTAAAGATCTCACATTAGGAGGTTGTTTTTAACAAGCAGATCAGCACTGCGATGACGTTAGCTTGATTATTTTGATGGTGAAGCAGCTGTATTCCTCACGTTAAAGATCTCACATTAGGAGGTTGTTTTTAACAAGCAGATCAGCACTGCAATGACGTTAGCTTGATTATTTTGATGGTGAAGCGGCTGTATACATCACGTTAAAGATGTCACATTAGGAGGTTGATTTTAACAAACAGACCAGCACTGCAATGACGTTAGCTTGATTATTTTGATGGTGAAGCAGCTGTATTCGTCATGTTAAAGATCTCACATTAGGAGATTTTTTTAACAAACAGATCAGCACTGCAATGACGTTAGCTTGATCATTTTGATGGTGAAGCAGCTGTATTCGTCACGTTAAAGATCTCACATTAGGAGGTTGATTTTAACAAACAGATCAACACTGCAATGACGTTAGCTTGATTATTTTGATGGTGAAGCGGCTGTATACATCAAGGTTAAAGATCTCACATTAGGAGGTTGTTTTTAACAAGCAGATCAGCACTGCAATGACGTTAGCTTGATTATTTTGATGGTGAAGCAGCTGTATTTGTCACGTTAAAGATGTCACATTAGGAGGTTGATTTTAACAAACAGATCAACACTGCAATGACGTTAGCTTGATTATTTTGATGGTGAAGCAGCTGTATTCGTCACGTTAAAGATCTCACATTAGGAGGTTGTTTTTAACAAGCAGATCAGCACTGCAATGATGTTAGCTTGATTATTTTGATGGTGAAACAGCTGCATACATCACGTTAAAAACCTTACGTTAGAAGAGGGAAGCTAATAAATTTACTTAAAGATAAATAATCGTTGACGCTATTTTGTAGGGTTTTTCTTGTCTGTGATTGAGGTTTTTTGCATACTGCACGTGACTCCAAAAGATCATTATGCGTTGAAGCACTGCTCATTAAAACAGAAACAAAGGATAAAAAAAGCTGGCTATATACGAAAAATAGAAACGTTTTGAAATACTTTTTAAAACCGCGAAACGACATAAGAGGTTGCTTAAAACGTAAAACGTTGAAACAATAGAGGAGATTGCTTAAAATGTATGCTTTCAATTGCTGGACAAATGTTGAGCTTCACGATCAAAAATGAGTTTATTCCACGCTAGTTATCGATATAGGAGTTAGTAGAGCGAAGGTATTGGATTTACTTGAAAAAAAAATCATCTTTGAAACTAATTTGACGGACTTTCAAAAAGCTAGTGTTCGATTTTCTTTCAGAAGAGTTTAATTTATAGCCTTAAAATGAAAATTTAAAATCTAATAGTAACTCATAAACTTTCATATATTATTATTGTTGATAAATTTGTGTGTTTCATCATTATTATTATTCGGTATTATGCAGATGGAGTTGTTGGCTGGGAGTTGGTCTGTGCTGGTCAGGTTCATATTATTTTGAAGATGAGGTGCAAATTTGTGGTGTATTTTAGTTACTATAATTATGTTTTGGGATTATGAAAATGGAGCTTTTTGTTGGGGGGGGGGGCTATTCTAGTCAGATTCATATAATCTTGAAGATGAATGTATTACAGTTTGGTTTCTTGCGTCACGTGGTCTTAGTGTTATTAGTGAATTATAGACTAGTGATTATTTTACAATTTTCTTTCTCCTTTCTTCCCTATTTTCCTGGTCATGGAGCCTTTCGGGAGATTTTTGTGCTTTTTATAATTTATTGTTGAGTAGATGAACTTTGAAATCTAGGTAGAAGGCCACTAAAAACGGTTAAGCAACCAGTCAACTAGTCCACCATTCAACTTTCTTCTTTACCTTGTTCAGTTCTGTATGGATTAGATATTTATTATCCATATTAAAATTTGATTTAATTACCATTTCTGGTAATTATGTACCAGAATAATACTTCTGGTAAATAATCTGGTAAACCATTTCTAATACCATTTCTGCAAATTAGGTATCTGTTACTAACATCTAAGGAAAGGAAAACAGTTTTCGAGAAATTTGTGAAGGAGAGAGCAGAAGAAGAGAGGAAGGAGAAGAAGAACCGTTTGAAGGAGAAAAGAGAGGACTTCAGAGCTCTTCTTGAAGAGGCCGGCCTTACTGGAAGGTAAATAATTGTATTTTGTTAATGTAAATATATTTTACGGTAGCAAAAAGACAACGTCACAAAAATCGGATTTTTTTTTCTCTTTTTTTGCAATCTAGAGTGAAAAATCTTAGACAATTTAAGGAAAATAGTTTCGAACCAAAGGTAATTGATACAATAATAAGGTCATATCTCTGTTTCGGACAAAAACAGATTTACTAAGATTGAGAAAAAAAACTTTTGCTAGTACCAATTTTTAATTATCTTGTAAGTTACCCTTACTCTTTGGACCGAACCAGACCAACATGTACCTTGTACCTCTCAGCTAAACATTTTCTGACTGCCCTTTTCTGAAAAGAAACATTTTCTTTTTAAGGTGTCACAGTAAATGCTTGACTGATGATAACTAATTTTAGGCAACTAAAAGTTTGATGTTAACATTGTTTACACAGAAGCGGTAAATTTTCAAAAGCTCCAGTGTGTGCATTTTATTATGGTATATGCTTCTTGAATGTAATGAAATTTTAGTCAAATTATGATCGTTTAAATTTAAAATAATGGTTTTATCTGACGGTAGCTGGTTGGTTTGGTTTCCTCCAGTGCTTTACAGTTTGGAATGCATCACCGTGAAAGGACGAAAAAAGCCTTTTTCCCCCTTTTGTAGACCAGGGTAAATGGAGGGGTCATTTACTCCATCAACAACAGCCCTTTTCAGATAAATATTTAAATTGGTGCTAAACGTATCTGTCATTCTCTCCAGAACCTATAAAACAGTGTGGGTGAAAAGTTACAATGCATTCATAGTTAACGAGATAGGGTTTTAGCTAATGTTATTAAATCTGAGGGTTTTTTAAAAATAGCCAGAGCTTACTCCGAGAACACTTAATACGAGTTGGATATACATGACAAAGGCTGGCTGATTAGCTTACACTAAATGGATTAAAAAAGCATAAGTTAGGTGACTACAGAACAAAATCTCCCCTTCTCCCAGCCCGTCTCTTTCTCTTTTCCTCTTGTTTATTTCCTTTTTTTCTGCCATGCCCTAGAACAGTGAATTAGATCACCATTTCTCAATCTTTGGAGTATCGTGCACGATACACGAGTTGGAGTCTCCACTCCAGTCGATACTCCGGAGTATTGACGAGTTGGATATAGACGATTATGGTTTGCTTATTAGCTTACATTAAACGAATTAAAGAAGCATAAGTTAGTTGATTACAGAACAAAACCTTCCCTCCTCCCATCCCCACCTTCTCTTTCTCTTTTCCGTTTCTCAATCTCTGGAGTATCAGTACATGATACTCCACTCGTCTTCACGAGCTGGAGTCTTCACTCCACTTATACTCCAGAGTATTGACTAGGTGGAAATATATGAAACAGTTACACTGAATGAATTGAAAAAGCATAAGTTAGCTGACCACAGAACAAAATCTCCCCTCTTCCCAACCTCTTTCTCCTTTCCTCCCTATCTACCTTTATTTTTTCCTCCCATGCCCTAGATTAGTGCCTTAGATCACCAATTCTCAATCTTTTGAGTATCGTACACGATACTCCAGTCGTCTCCTCGAGTTGAAGTTTCCATTCCACTCGGCACTCCGGAGTATCGACGAGTTGGATGTATATGATAAAGGTTGGCTGATTAGTTAACACTAAGTAAATTAAAAAAAAAAACACACAAGGTAGCTGACCACAGAACAAAGTCTCCCCTCTTCCCAACCCCGTCTCTTTCTCTTTTCCTCTCTATCTCCGTTTATTTTTTCGCCCATGCCCTAAAATAGTGCCTTAGATCACCGTTTCCCAATTTTTGGAGTATCGCACTCGTCCCAAAGAGTTGTATGTATATGATAAAGGTTGGCTGATTAGTTAACACTAAGTAAATTAAAAAAAAATCACACAAGGTAGCTGACCACAGAACAAAGTCTCCCCTCTTCCCAACCCCGTCTCTTTCTCTTTTCCTCTCTATCTCCGTTTATTTTTTCCGCCCATGCCCTAGAATAGTGCCTTAGATCACCGTTTCCCAATTTTTGGAGTATCGCACTCGTCCCAAAGGGTTGTATGTATATGATAAAGGTTGGCTGATTAGTTAACACTAAGTAAATTTTAAAAAAAATTACACAAGGTAGCTGACCACAGAACAAAGTCTCCCCTCTTCCCAACCCCGTCTCTTTCTCTTTTCCTCTCTATCTCCGTTTATTTTTTTCGCCCATCCCCCAAAATAGTGCCTTAGATCACCGTTTCCCAATTTTTGGAGTATCGCACTCGTCCCTAAGAGTTGTATGTATATGATAAAGGTTGGCTGATTAGTTAACACTAAGTAAATTTAAAAAAAATCACACAAGGTAGCTGACCACAGAACAAAGTCTCCCCTCTTCCCTACCCCGTCTCTTTCTCTTTTCCTCTCTTTCTCCGTTTATTTTTCCCTCCCATACCCTAGAATAGTGCCTTATATCATGATCTCTCAATCTTTGGAATATCGTGCACGATACTCCACGAGTTGGAGTCTCTGCTCCACTCGATACTCTAGAGTATTGACGAGTTTGATGTACTACAGAACTACAAATGTATACAGGTGTAACTACAGATGTACTACAGATCACTACAGAACAAAATCTCCGGTAAAATTCTAGTTAATTGACTTCTTGCTATCTCGGATAGGGTTTAGGTTAGGAAAATGAAACTTTCAGAGATGAATCTACAGGCTAAAGTATGTCCCGGGAACGTATTTTAAAGTGCTCACCTCCAGTCTTTCTCCCTCTAGAGGGCCCTGAAATTTGCCTACATGACAGGTCTATACCTATTGAAATTTTGACAAAACAACATTTTACCTTAATTCTCAGTTACTAGTTGCTTTTACTCTGCCTTTAGTTCTGAAAATGCAATTCCTGTTATTTGAGTAGAATTTTGAGTCATATCAATGTTATTTTCAAAATTTAGGAAATGTATTTGCATATGTTTACAACCTTATAAAATGGAATTGAGCAAAGTTATGAAGCTGAAAACAATTTTGTTGTACTTCAATTAAGCAGAAGATCTATTTTGCAAGGTTTCACTTTTATAACACACATATTTTTAAAGGTCATCAAAGGTCAGGGCCCTCTAGAGGGAGAAGGAGTGGAGATAGTTGCTTCAAAATACCTTCCTGGGGCATACTTTAGTCTATAGATTCATCCCTGAAAGTTTCATTTTCCTAACCTAAACCCTTTCTGAGATAGCAAGAAGTCAAATAACTAGAATTTTATCAAATATCCCTTCGTCCAACCCCGTCTCTTTCTCTTTTCCTCTCTATCTCCGTTTACTTTTTCCTCTCGTGCCCTAGAATAGTGCCTTTGATCACCATTTCTCAATCTGTTTAGCATCGTGCACGATGCTCCACTTGTCTCAACGAGTTCGAGTCTACTCCACTCGACACTCTGGATTATCTACGAGTTTGATGTATATGATAAAGGTTGGCCGATTAGCTTGTACCAAATGAATTAAAATATTACAAGTTAGCTTGCTACAGAATAAAATCTCCCCTCCTCGCAACCCCGTCTCTTTCTCTTTTCCTCTCTATCTCCGTTTATTTTTTTCTCTCTTACCCTAGAATAGTTCCTTAGATCATTATCTCTCAACCTTTGGAGTATCGTAACCCCCCCCCCCCCAGAAAAAAGTAGAAAGTAAGGTCGAGCATCTTATGAGTCACTTATTTCAGCCTAATATTCTTGAGACTTTGGGTTGAACCATAAGTTAATGGTTGGTGCATGCTAATTTAAAGTTCGCTGTTTTAATTTACATATAAATTTAACGGTTATCTATCGATTAATTGGATCTATCAGTTTAATTTTAATGTATTCTATCTCTAATATAATTTATCAAGAGACAAATTAAAGAATCTTTTGTTAGTTTTTTTTAGCGATTGCAACCCTTCCCCTGTCTACGGGATCTGCGATATTTTTAACGACGCCTAAGAAACTTAAATTATTTTTTTGGTTTCCTTTTTTTGGTTATCCTTTTCATTACTTTTGGTTCATTTTACTTCTCTTTTGTGAATGTTGGTTCTTTTCTTATTTCTTTTCCTTTTTAGTTTGTCTGGGTTTTTATGGCACTTGGTATTAACCAAGTGACATATAGCAATCGCCAATTCTGTCGGTCTGTCTGTCGGTCCAGGTTTTACTACTTTAGGCACTTCCAGGTAAGCTAGGACGATGAAATTTGGCAAGCATATCAGGGACCGGACCAGATTAAATTAGAAATAGTCGTTTTCCCGATTTGACCATCTGGGGTGGGAGTAGTGGGGGGGGCGGTTAATTCGCAAAAAATAGAAAAAATGAAGTATTTTTAACTTATGAGTTGGTGATTGGATCTTAATGACATTTGATATTTGGAATAATATTGTGTCTCAGAGCTCTTATTTTAAATCCCGACCGGATCTGATGACATTGGGGGGAGTTGGAGGGGGGAAACCTAACGTCCCGGTTTTGCTACTTTAGGCACTTCCAGGTAAGCTAGGACGATGAAATTTGGCAAGCGTATCAGGGACCGGAACAGATTAAATTAGAAATATTTGTTTTCCCGATTTGAACATCTGGGGGGGGGGGAGTGGGGGCTGGTTAATTCGGAAAAAAATAGAAAAAATGAAGTATTTTTAACTTATGAGCGGGTGATTGGATCTTAATGAAATTTGATGTTTGGAATGATATTGTGTCTCAGAGCTCTTATTTTAAATCCCGACCGGATCCGATGACATTGGGGGGAGTTGGAGGGGGGAAACCTAAAATCTTGGAAAACACTTAGAGTGGAGGGATCGGGATGAAACTTGATGGGAAAAATAAGCGCAAGTCCCAGATACATGATTGAATTAATCGGAACTGATTCGCTCTCTTTGGGGTAGTTGGGGGGGGAGTAATTCTTAAAAATTAGAAAAAATGAGGTATTTTCAACTTACGAACGGGTGATCGGATCTCAATGAAATTTGATGTTTAGAAGGATATCGTGTCTTAGAGCTCTTATTTTATAACCAGAACGGATCCGCTCTCTTTGGGGTAGTTGGGGGGGGGTTAATTCTGAAAAATTAGAAAAAATTAGGTATTTTTAACTTACGAACGGGTGATTGGATCTCCATGAAATTTGATATTTAGAAGGATATCGTGTCTCAAAGCTCTTATTTTAAATCCTGACCGGATCTGGTGACGGGGGAAGTTTGGGGTGGGGAAACCTAAAATGATGGAAAACGCTTAGATTGGAGGGATTGGGATGAAACTTGGTTGGAAAAATAAGCAGAAGTCTTGCATACGTGATTTACATAATTGGAACGGATCCGCTCAATTTGGAGGGGGGGGGGTAATTCTGAAAAATAAGAAAAAATTACGTATTTTTAACTTACGAAGGAGTGATCGGATCTTCATGAAACTTCATATTTAGAAGGACCTCGTAACTCAGATACATTATTTTAAATCTCAACCGGATCAAGCGTAATTGGGGGGGGGGGCAGTTGATGGGACCTGAAATCTTAGAAAATACTTAAAGCGGTGAGATCAGGATGAAACTGGATGGGAAGAATAGAAACCTGTCTAAGATACGTGAGTGACTTAAAAAAAAAGGTAAAGGTAAAGGATACGGCATGAAATTTTGATATTTAGAAGGATCTTGTGCTTTAAAGTTCTAATTTCAAATTCCGACCAGATCCTGTGACATTCGGAGGAGTTGGAGGGGGAAACCGGAATTCTTGGAAAACATGAAAATTGGGGTATTTTTATCTTACGAATAGATGATCGGATCGTAATGAAATTTGATTTTTAGAAGGAATTCATGTCTCAGAGCTCTTATTTCAAATCCCGAACAGATCTTTTGACATTGGGGGGAGTTGGAGGGAGAAATCTTGGAAAAACACTTGGAGTGGAGGAATCGGGATAAAGCTTGGTGGATAGAATAAACAAATGTCCTTGATACGTGATTGACAGAATCGTACTGGATTCGCTCTCTTTGGGGGAGTTGGGGGGAGGGGTTCAGTGATTTGACGAGTTCGGTGCTTCTGGACGTGCTAGGGCGATGAAAATTGGTAGGCATGTCAGGGATCTGCACAATTTGACTTGATAGAGTCGTTTTCCCAGATTCGGCCATCTGGGGGGCAAAAGGGAGAGGATAAATTAGAAAAAATTAGGTATTTATAACTTACGAGTGGGTGATCGGATCTTAATAAATTTTGATATTTAGAAGGACTTTGTGACTCAGAGCTCTTATTTTAAATCTCGACCGGCATTAAGCCTCTTATTTTCCTTTTTAAATCAATCTATTGATTCATAGAATTTTGTTAGAGCTCATACCATATGATCTCTTGGCTCTTAGCTCTTCTCGCCTCGTCACAAGTGCCATATGAGCTCTTAGCTCTTGTTGTTTGTGAAAAATACACATGTTTTTATTTTATTTTTTTACTTTTGTGAATGTTGGTTCTATTGTGTTTTTAGATACATTCTATTTCTAGATCCACATATTCAGAGTTCAGCAATAAGTTTAACAAGGAGGAGAGATACAAGTCATTGGACAAGTCTCGAGAGAGAGAGTCACTCTTCAATGAGTTTATGCTGGAGGTTAGACGAAAGGAGAAGGAGGAGAGAATGAAGCGCCGTGAGGAGGTAGAGCTAATTTCGTATCCTATCCAAGAAAAGATGAAAGGAGGCTTTGATAAATTATATCAAAAATCCATGAAACATACATATGTAGTTAATTTAATGGTTAGGTAGATGCAGAAATACAAAACTGCCTAGTCTTTGCCATGTCATTTTTTACTGCGATGTTATTGACTGGCTAAATTGATAAATATTAATTGCCAAAATAAGAGCTATCGGCCAAAGTTAGAACAAACTTAGACTCTAATTTTATAAGAAGTTTGTCTTTTCCCCCTTGTATCATTCAGGGATGATATTTTTTGTCTCTGTTTAATAATAGTAAAAACAAATTAATTTTTTTTTTATCTTATTTTTGGCTCAGCTTATATAAGTTTTAACCGAAGTTGCAAAACCTTTTTCATTCGTGCTATTCCTACACGTACATTGGAGGTGGTTGGGGAGTTGAGTCTTTCCCATATTAAACACTATCTGCGTACCCCACGTCTTCCTGAATATCTTGCAAAAAAAGTGAGGATATATTTTACGTTTTGTCTTTTCGAATTTTTAAAAAACCTTAAATGTAAAATCTGTAGTTTTGTATTTTTGCTTTATATGACTGTATGTTTCATGGAAGCACTTTGGTATATTTACAAATTAAATATATGTATATTTTATCTTTGCCTGAAAAAATGCTCCTTTTTTCTTATTTAACCTTACCTTTTGATTACAGTGGCCGAATTTCCTGGAAGCTGGACATTGGACCAGTAGGGTGTCATAAATCAAAACACATTATCCAATCCAAATTGGTTTGAGCAATTGTAGTTTAGAGTTAATTGGTTGATTGGAAAACGGTAATTGGGTTTTGGGCTTAAATCGTAATTGATTACCATTGTAAAATGGCAATGGGTAAAATGGTAATGGTAATTGGTTGATGGAAGTTTGGGTTTGGATGTCTATTCAGAAATCGTATTGGGGTTTGTTAAAACTTGTATTGAGGGTGGCATTGTGTTTATACAATTTGGGAGAAACTGCAAATTGTATTGGGGTTTCTTAAAACCTATATAAGGATTTGAGTCATGAAAAATGTGCATATTTTGTTGTGATCTTTGATGTCCTCATTACTAAACCTGGGTGGTGTTGTTATGATGTAGCTGGAATTTCATGCAGTTGAATCATTCCAGTCTAGTCTGACATTATTCTTAAAGTTGGTACAACCCAACCTGGACGATGTACCCATAATACAGCTGGAATAGCATGCATTTGCTTTAGAAAAGGACACAGGGGGCCGGCCCCCATAATTCGAAACTGCTCCAAATTTCTTGGTGCTCCATATTTAGATTATGAAAACAGAAAATCATTGTTTTTATTATTCCCCCCCCCCCCACTGAAAAAAACTTGCTAACGTACTTGGTGTGTACTTGGCTGAATTACTCTGGTTCAATCTGGAATTATTCATAATGCTCAGGTAATTTGGAAAACACCTGATTGATTGACACATTATAAATATTCCTTTAATTGTATTTTCTACAATTTCCGGATTAGACAAGTTCTCCAAAGCAACTATATTAGAATAGGTACTTCCTCTAAAGGAACTATGGGTTCATAATTAGCTTCTTTTTCTATAATGTTGTTCTCAAAGCTAAAATCGGCACCTCTTACTTATTCTGGAAATTAGCTATTATGTTTCTAAGAATAATTTATTTTCCTCTGTGTACCTATTGTCCTTAGAATCCACCATCCCTTCATTCTTGATTATTTTTTTTGTTCTAAAAGGTTTATAAGAATCATTTCAAGAAAAGAAAAAATATAGCTTGAATTTTATTCTTAATTGAATCACAAAATTAACTTGATTTTACCCTTACGATGCAGTCATTTTGATTTTTCTATCCTTCTATAGCTTCAAATTCCTATATTTCTTTGATATTTTTGTTCATAATAGTTGTATTTGGACATATTTTCAAGGTGTGGTTTATAAACCTTTATAATTACTGTTAATTATTCTTCATCAGTGTCTTCTATGGGAAACAAGCCTTATAAGCCAAATATAGTCTAAAGTAGTTGGTTTATTCTTGTTGCTGCTGGGTCAAAATTGTTAGAAAAAAAAAAGTCAAAATCAACCATTAAATTTTTTGTTGGAAAACTTAAGTCAATCCTGAATCAAATAAAATTTAATTATTTATTAATCTTATTTAAATTAGAATTCGACTATTTTATGCTAAAATATAATTAGATCCCCCTTATCTTTCCGTGTTCACATAGATACTAGACAATGATTGTGCTATGTCAACTGTCTCGTGTCTCAAAATGCATAATTGTGCCTTTTAGAGCAATTCAGAAGTGACAATATTCTGTAAGTACGTAAAAAAGTTTTTAAAGGCTTTAATATTAATTAGGATTATCACGTGTTAGTGCGGTTAATTTTTTTCGGGGGTGGGCAGTGGGTATAAACGCATCTCTGCGAACTTAGACTTATGTTATAAGCGGATTCAACGCCACATACATAATTTTTTATGCCAAGTGATGTTACGTTAAGTATAACGTATAACTAATATTAATATAACTTATACGTATAAGTATAAGTATTAAGTATAACTAGTCTTTTCATACAAGGCTAACGTTAAAAAAAAACCTCAAAACTTTATAATCATTGTCTAAAATCATCACAGCTATCATGAGAAAGACTTTTCTACAGCGCAACAGAGTCTTGTGTAACGTAAGAATCTGTTCACAGCTTGAGTCTGCTTGACACTGACTATGTTACCAAAAAAAATTTATTTCATGGGAGTACATAACATAACACAAATTTTTAGGCTATGTTACCGTGAAAGGTTCTGCGGTGTAGTGTGGAAGGACCATAAGAAATACAAGTTATGTAGATGCACGATAACAATGTAATGTGCTTTACGGCCTAATTTGATCGCAGTAACCAGTTCATGAAATTATTAGTAAGAAGTAAATACAAATGTAATGATAATAACGCAGCTAATTATACTAAAGATTATACAGCAATTTAATGTTAATAAATTCCATTCTAAAAGTGAACAATCTTTAGCTGGAAAGAAGTCTCTTATCAATTTCTAGGGATGGTTTAAAATTAAAATTTATTCAAGTCAGTAGCTGTGTTACTTTTTTGTTTTTCTTTAAGAATGAAATTCTCCTTCTTCTTTGAGCTTAATTGACTAAAAATGTTGGAAGTGTTAAATTCAATATGTAATTTTCAATTAAAAATCAGAATTTATTAATTGCTCTTCATGAAATTCCTTTTTATAAATTCATGGAAAAAATGTTCAAGTTCTAAAATTATAACTGAAAAGTGTTAAATTCAACATTGCTGAACCTCTCTAATGGGAATCAACCTCTCCGCTGAACCAGAGAGGGTGCTTAAACCAATAGAAAAGAGCCTTATCTCATCTGGAATACATTACGTCTCATCTACAAGAATGCGTTACGTGTAGATTTTATATGGAACGTGAAATCGACTGAACGCCCAATTTACAACGGGCAACAAAAGTTTTTTTAATTTTTTGATTTGCGATTTCTTTTTTTTTGGTAAAGGGAATGTTCTTTCTTTCTTTTTTAATTAGAATTTGTTGACTAGCTGTTGCTATGAAGATTTTTTCAGCTTAGCACTGGTCACTTTTAGTGTATATTTCCTTGTTATCTTTTACATTTTTCACATTTTTTTTTGGGGGGGGGGTCTCCTACTACCTAAAAGCCCATGTGCCCATATAGGTTTTTCCGTAATATTGTGTAAGCTATCATTTTTCAAAGATACCACGCTTTTTTTCTCTTTTTTTTGCTATTATTTGAAAATACTGAAGCTCGAGAATTAGAAGACGAAAAATGTTTAGTTTAACTCGATATCAGACGTCACATCAGATCGGGTAATATCAAAATCTGTTTTTTATGTCATAAAGTCGTCACGTCAATTGTCACATCAGATCTGATAATATCAAAACCTATTTCTTATGTCACAAAATCGTCACATTAAATGTGGCATCAGATCGACTAATATCAAAACCTTTTTTTACGTCACGAAATGGTCACATCAATCGTCGTATCAGATCGGATAATATCAAAACCTATTTTTTATGTCACAAAACCGTCACATCAAATGTCAGATCAGATTGGGTAATATTAAATCTATTTTTTATGTCATAAAATTATCATATCAAATGTCACATCATGTCGGGTAATATCAAAACCTATTTTTTTTTTTTTGCATTAAGTCTCAGTGTCAATAATTACTACGATAGATCTCTAGCATTGGTATTTATCTTATTTAAAGTTCCTGACGGGGTGACTAGCAGGGATCATTTGGATATATCCTCAAAGGGGCATTAAAACAAATACTTGTCGCTAGAGTTGCTGAACTAGCGACCTATAATTGTTGCGATGCAACACTCATACTTCGTCGTTTTCTCTTTCTACTTAACTCTTTTTGTGATAATGTCTTGCTTGTTTTGGCTATTATTTGAGAATCCTGAAACACAGGATTAAGATGAAAATTTTGTTTTAGCTTAACTGGGCAATAGATTTTACATCAGATTGAACAATACCAAAGCTTTATTTTCACAGATTCGCTGTTTGACAATCTTTAATGCAAATTAGAATTCTGAAAATACGTACAAATTAGCCTAACATTTTTGATTGGTTGTAGCAAGACTCGCAGGGCCAGAAATAACCGTGGCATATCTGGCAATTCTGGCAATTTTCATGTTTAAAACCCATGTTTGGCTGACTAATAGGGAATTGCAAAGCAAATACTTTTCGATAAAGTTTACTTCTAATTGTTGCGACGTAACACTTATAATTTTTTTCTTTTTTACTCACCACTGTATACTTTCTTAGTTCTACCTTTTCATCCTCACATCCGTGATTTCACATCACAGATGTGAGGATACCCTCGCATGTGTTAAATAGAAATTTTGAAACCTAAATTGACCCCAAGCAATCTCTGGGGCTGATAGAGTATGCCGAAAAAAGGAAAAAAAGAGAGTAAGGCGAAAATAATTTTACCGGCACGGTTGTTTGTCATTATATTTAATTAATTGTGTGTTAATTTAGTTTTTAATATTAATTCTGTCGGGACGCTTTTTTTGCATTTGCTTTGTTTTAGCTGCCAGTATTTTAACGAAATATCAAAACACCAAGATTGTATTAGGTATTTTATTATAGAAAAAAAACGGTCAAAAATGCCAATTTTCAAGTAGAATTTTGAGCTGCGAAAAAACCTCAAACAGATCGAGTTTTAGGACGGGTTGAAACTGTGAAAATTAAAAAAAAAAAAATTGTGCTGATTGATTTTTGGGATGCTAGGAAAAAAGCTTACATACTGTTATGTATTATAGCGCTGACAGGACTTTCCGCTTATTTCAAGTTTGTCAGAGATTAATAATGATTAGACAACTATTTTTAACAAAAGTTTAAAAAAAATTTAATCCTTAAAAAAAGGAACATTAAAAGAAGTTGCCAGGGAACAAAACTGTTAAACAAACCAACACAATTTTCATTATATGTCTTTAAAGAAAGATTTTTTCAAGTATTCTTTTTTAAGGATTGGTTTAATTACCAAAGATCTGTAAATGAGATAACGAGGGGATCTCAGATTTTTTAAAACTGAAAATAATGAAACTATCATTTGCATTGATAAAAAAATATTGTTCGATAAAAAAAATGTTCATAAACCAACACATTTTTAATTTATCTTTGACGGAAGATTTGTTTTTCAAGGTAACCTCAAATTATCAAGATGATTGAGGAAATTTCACATTTTTTTTCTGAACTAAAAGTAGCTAAACACCGATTTGTATTGATTAAAAAAATAATTGGAAGAAAAACTGTTGATAAACCAACAATATTTTCAACATCTCTGGTGTTATCTTTGATGGATGATTTTATTTTAAGGGAATCAAAGTAATCTTGAATTTTCTAACTTAAAAATTATCAGAAACAATCAGACAGGCGTATATATATCAGGCACGTACTCAGAAATATGTTTCAGGGGGGTGCACTTTCAAAACAGAAGATTGAGCCACATTATATTACGTAACAGCTACAAAAACTAAAAGTGCATATATCAAGAAATAGAGACTCACCCTATATTGCAAATTGCAACCTACGAGCAGAGCTAAGAGCAAACTTCCAGAATTTGTATCTACTGATGCAGAAACATCTCGATGGAGATTCAAAAGTGCCAAGCCATTTAGTCGGCCTTCATCCATTCTGCTGTGGAGATAGGTTTTTAGCCTTTTCATTCAAAGATATGATCTCTTAACACATGCTGCATAAGCGGGAATGACAAAGAAGCCAAGTGCCAAGCCATTTAGTCGGCCTTCACCCATTCTGCTGTGGAGATAGGTTTTTAGCCTTTTCATTCAAAGAAATGACCTCTTAACACATGCTGCATAAGTGGGAATGACAAAGAAAATGCGAGTAACATATGGGCGTTGGGAAAAATGCCACGCTCACCCTCAGCCAGGCTCTGCACCGCCGTCTCTGGAAAAAGATAGTGAGCTACTTTCAACCACTTAGCCCGTCATAGTTGAAGCTCAGACTTCATAGTGGACTCTGAGCTTGTTAAGTCTGAGGCATATAACTTGATCAGCTCTTTAACATCGCCAATAGGCTCTTTTACTACAAAAGATGGAAGGATTCCGCTGAGGCCTTTCAGAATAGCTTTGTGCTTTGTGAATTGAGATTCGAGTGATTGTATGAGTGGTCAGCGAATGGGATGAAAAGGCTAACTCGATAGTAAAATTCTATGTACTTTTCTGCCGGGATATCACGTGGGATGCTGACGACATTTCTCTTTCATGGTATGGCAATGGTTAATAGTGACGAAGACCGCACTGCCTTTTTTGAAAAACTGTTCATTCTAGTTTTATTGATTTTATCCTCTAGTAAGTTGTTTTTTCTTATTTGTATTGCTGAGGACGGCCCTTGGATATAGGGCCAAAATATTCATTCTAATTTGTTTCCCAGTGTCTTGAGAAATTACCTATTGTTCTTCTTGTTTTTTGGTGTTTGATATGGCAATGGTGATTTTCTGTTCTTGGCATATGCATGTGACTTCCGAAAACAGCTGACCGAACTTCTCCTCCGCCTTATTTAGTGTATCTAGAAATATTTCTGTCCCACTTTCAACACACTGAATACACGTAACCATATCGATATTTTCTTACTGCAGCAGCTTAGACAGATTCTGTGTGTACCCCAGAAGAAAAATCCATCACAATAAGGGTTTCTTTATAGTCCAAGCTCAAGATGCTATTGAGCAGACCTCTGGATTTTGACGACGCCACGGAGTCCCCATTTGTCTCTATGTCTTCTAGGGCCTTAAAGGTTGGAACAACTAGCTGTTTTGATATCTGTATCGCATCGTGTCTTTCGACCCATCGGGTTTCGCACACTACTTTCAGATTGACTTCAATGTAAGGTGTTTCAGTGTAAGGCAGCGCTTCGCTCGGTACTGAAGTGAAAGAAATTATCTGTTTCAAGAATAATTATCATACAGCGCTGTATATCTGGGATCTTGCTCGAGTCTGTCAATACCAAGTTCAAGGAGTGGGCGACACAGTGAACAGACTTGGCAAGTGGATATTTGTTCGATCATACCCTTATCCCCTGCCTAGTTTCATATCGAGACCAAGTTTCTCCGTTCGACTTAGGATAAATTGACCGAGGCTTTCACCTTGCAAGTCTTCAACACCAGTAAACAAGACAAACTCTTCTCTGGGCCGAAAAGTTTCGGTGTCCTGAAATTGAAACCCTAGAGCCATTTGTTCCCGTCTTGATATGTTGGTTGTCTAGTCCACCAGTGTAGTGAAAAAACGAGCCGATTTCACTTGATCAACAGTCTTTGCCGCAACAGCAGTCCACAAATGTCAACTAGTTCGTTCTGAATTCTGGGGCTGCAGTAGTGGGTATTGCCCGCACTTTTGTCAAACACCTCTTTCATGATTGGATTGTCTTTCATCCGATAGCGTAGCAAGGTCCTAAAACTTCGATCGTTTTTTACTGGGTCTACAAAAGTCAATTTCCCCGAATCCCCGTCCCCATGCAGTGCGTCCTTGCCGTCCACACAACATATTGTTTCTATGATGAGAAGAAGGCGTTTTCTGTTTATTTGTATTTCATCTCTTTTCTGAGTATTCAAGACTTCCACAATAGAGGAATTTTGTCTGCTCACTTCTGCCAGAAAACTTTCCCGGAAACATCAGCGTCTTTATGGTAGGCTTTTGACTGATGTTTTGAAAAGTCTTCTAGGGTGTTTTTCCAATTTATGTCAGGCTCCAAGACAAGCTGTCCTGATTTTGGGCGAGAACCCTTTATGGCTCTATTGCAAGCAAACAAAGCACAATATTTGCGAAAACACCCTTGTTTCACCGAAGAAAATACTACCTAAGGGTACTTATCTATCCAGCTAATTTGAAACTTCCTTGTTTTTGAGCCTGTTACATGAACTGGGAAAGGATAGTCCTTTTTGGGTTTAAAATGCCTCTTCATTTTATTATATTTTATTTCATCGGAAACCGAACCTCTTCTTTCAAGAAAGGTTCCAATGTCAAGCTCGATGTCAATGTGTATTTGACAGCATCTGGCATTGATTCTTGAGCTGAAGTCAATGGTTCAGTCACAACGGAACCCTCACTAATTTGTCGTTTTTTACCCCAAATCCGGAGAACATTTTTGTTTTTTCGATTGTTTCCCACTTGTCTTACATCTAACAGCACTCGGTTTTAGACTGTCAACTGGAAAAGCCTTGGTATAATTGCAAGAATGACCGCTTCAGCCTCTAGAAAAGGATCGCCCACGAACAGATGATCTTTAAAAGATAACAGTTACTTCAGATTGTTGAAAGAGGGTGAGAAGTTGACAGGAAAGGGATTATTACTATGCTGGTGACCCAATCGGATAGTTACAGGCCAAAATATCATCGAAAAGGTTAACACAGTAAGTCTAGATCAGAAATTAGCTACTATTCTGTGAGAAGTATCAGAAGATTATGCGGGAAAAATTGCGAGATTTCGGGGGGGTCTGGAATTCCCCCCCCCCCCAATACAAACAAATATTTTCAAATATCTGCGTCTTTGACGGAAGATCTTTTTAAGGGATTTTAAATTCACATGGGAATCTTAACTTTTCTCAGAATTGAAGACAATTAATCTACCATTTGTTGTGATAAAAAAAAGCCTTTATATTGACAAAAAAAAATTGTTTAGACAAAAAATTGCTAGTAAACTATCAATATTTTAATGTCTGTCTTATTGTATTTGACTGATTATATCCTGGTTGAAGAAGCCAAATGAACAGTAGTATCAATACTGAATATAGACCTATTATGATGCATTAAATATTTTGATTTTAACAAAATAATAACACTTAAGGGCGATGAAAAATATTTTGACCGAGAAATTATGATCAAGTATACTAATAGTTGATTATGTTTTTTGTAATATGAAAATTTGGATTTTAAAAATATAGCATCTATTGAATAGGATAAGAATACAACACTAGAACACGACGCAAATTTCAATAATACAATCATGATCTTTGCATTGCTTACAATTTTAAGTCAATTTTCATTGGGGGGGGGGTCTTTTAAAAACATAGAGTTTATAATTGTATAGAATCTGTCCTAAACAGTTTATTTTGTTGATTCTTTTTTATTTTTTTCTCTCTCTCTTGCACTCGGTTTTGGTATAATAATTTATTTGACTTTTTTTGTACTGCATAAGAATGTTTATCTAAACATTTGAACTTGTTTTAGTATATAATACGCAAGTTTTTAATAAAAAAAACAAAAATATAAGTAATAAAATTTTTGACGAAGCAAATACTTAGGCAAAAAAATTTTAATTTGTGTAATGAGAAAAAGGAGGTTAAAAAATAAAGATATTAAAAATTTCAAAATGATATTAAATTTAGTTAGATCATCTTTGACGAATAAAAATCAAAGTCTCGGAAACGGATTTTCATTTTCCACCTTTAGCGATTTCGTACTATTGATTAATTAGCTTATTGGTTTATGTGTAAATATACTACTTGATGTTACAGAATCGAAAATAAAATTCAAGGTGATTGCAATGTTTTTTTTCTAATGTTTTTAAGCGTATTATAATTAATTCTGTTGAAATTTGAGATGTACCATAACATCAAGAGAACTAATAACTATTCAATCGAACTGAAAAAAGGAAGCCAGACTAACGGATTTAGCTCACGAAACTTGAATTCTACTATTTCAAAATCTAAAAAATCTTTGTTATAATATAGATATTCGATTGCCCTGAAAATCTTACTAGTATAATAAATATGATGTACACCATTTGTTAGGCCACTTTAGCTCTGAAAGCTCCAAAATCGAATTTACCTGATTAATCAATAAATGTTAAAGTTCTTCCATTTCCAAGAAAAAATAACCTCTTGGATGCGGCGTTTGGCCTGTGCTTCTTCCCCCAGTAGCAGCTCGCGACAGCTCACGAGAAGTTCACGTGTTCGTGTTCCAGCCCTAGGTAGAGTGTTCTCTTTCACGAGATGTCTTATTCCACTATTAAAAGGTGCGATTTGGATTTTGTTTCTAATATAGTGGGACACAGAACGGTGAAGTGTCATCTAGACTTGAAATGCTCTTTGGATTGGTTACTCAAACTTTCTAAACTGACAGATTTACTCATACCAGCGCGCTAAAGATCAGGACAGGTGTTTCTTTTGCGGCGTTTGGACGAAAACGGATTGTTCTTCAAAAAGGGTTGTTAAAATTTGCCCTTTGAAAAATAAATACTTGAAAGGTTCATTGAATTTCCAAATTAATGGAAAATTTTGCGTTGCGGAAGTTGTTTTCCGACATATTTGAAACTTTTGCTTAAAGGTTTCTTTGAGATTTTGGCTTGAACTTTTCTGTGAGGTTACTAACAGATCATTAATGTGTATTGTATAATATTTTTGTGTATTTACCAGGAAAGAAGTTAACAGGAAGTAAAGGTATATTTATAAGCTTAGAATAATAGTTCAAGTTTTTTTTTTAAAGTTGGGAATATTATTTTCTAGGGAAAAAATTCCTAGAATGTAATACTAGGGCATTCTTTTCTTAGAATAATGCGCTTTAGTACTGAGATCGTCGGAGTTTTAGACCAGTGGCACCAATTGAGGGGGCAGGGCATCTGTCTCATATTTTTTGCCCATCCCACTTAGATTCCGAAAAATTCCTTTTTGGATTTTCTTTGGGAAAAAAAATGGAAAAAAGCCTCGCCCCCCTTAGATTTTGAAAAATACATTTTGCTCTCCTCAGCATTTTCGTGAATTTGTGCCGCTGTTCCAGGCTGTTAGATGAAGATCCTGGTAATACATTTTAAGTGCTTTGTGCAGCACTAAATCTATGTTCTGGCACTAGTCAAATTTTGCTTCGTACCACCAGGGCACCGTTTTTGAATCATCAACTGGGTGGAAGTGATGAAAGACTCAAGAGCCATGGCTCATTAGAGTAATACATTTGAATATCCCTAAGTCTATGCTTATCTTCCTTAGTTCTGACCTAGGATGGATTATACACTTTCAAGAAGTGAAAAGAATCTTTTTATACAACTCTGAAAAAAGTTATGCCAGCTTTGCCTCTCATAGGGACTATCTGTCTTGGCTATTAGCCATGGCTCTCAAATCTTTCATCCCTTCCATCAAGTTGACTAAATTCGAAAAGTTATGCCAACTTTGCCTCTCATAGGGACTATCTGTCTTGGCTATTAGCCATGGCTCTCAAGTCTTTCATCCCTTCCACCAAGTTGACCAAATTCGAAAAGTTATGCCAGCTTTGCCTCTCATAGGGACTATCTGTCTTGGCTATTAGCCATGGCTCTCAAGTCTTTCATCCCTTCCACCAAGTTGACCAAATTCGAAAAGTTATGCCAGCTTTGCCTCCCATAGGGGCTATCTGACTTGGCTTTACTCTAATTAGCCAAGATTCTCAAATCTTTCATCACTTCCCCCAATTTCATCAAATTCAATTCCCGCCTCTCCCTCCCCCCCCCCCCCGAAATCTGTCCGACGTGTAATAACGTAGCAAAAATGCATATAAATAAATTTGTGACTGGTTATCCCCGCAAAAATACTGGCTATCCCCGTGCTTCGTCCTATTGTCCTTTGTATTGTTGAATGAAAAAAACAAAATGTCTTCGTGTGGGCGAAGATTCGGTTCTCTTATCTTTTGGTTTCTCCTATCCATTGCCCTTTGGTTTTGATATATTTTCAAAGGAGTCTTCCTTTTTTGTGAGATTATTTTCTAAAGATATACGAATTTTTCGTTTTCAATCCGCCATACGATCTGAAAGTCCAAGAGATGTCGTCGGTATACGGGTTTTGTTGGGTATTCTTTTCTTAGTCTGTTTGAGTCTTAGTCTGTCTTGTGTTTTATTCTTCGTTCAAATAGGTATAATTTGTTTCACATTTCGTGAATCGCATGTCAAAAAGTCAGAGCTCATTTTCACTGTCCTTGGTACTAGGAGTTTAAAGTGTCCCGTGCAAAATATTTCTCGAAGTGGTTTTAATTTTATTTCTGTTCTTTCGCAACCACATTAATAAATGCCTTTTACGACTATATTTAACAAATAATTTAACTTTAATAAACATTCATTTTTTTATTTTTTATTTTTTGCTTTAACTTTCCAACATGAAGAATGCTGCGTCACTGCAGTATTTGGCAAATTCAGAATTCAGCTGTGATACAATTATATATGTAGGTTCTAGAACTACTTCAGTAAACACATATCCAGCTATTTGTGTATTTTATTTAGCTCTACCGTAGTATGTTGCAAAGAGTATGTGTGGTAACTTATGTGAGTGGAAACTGACTTTAGCGTCGACAAAAAAATATTGATGCCATCTAGTGCTTGGTGACATTTGGCGTTTTTTCAAGCTTGGTATTTTGTCAGGAATCGATATGTGATACTTATTACATGTTAATTTCGCCTATTACACTAATTAAATTTGTGATTCTTATTACACTGGAAAAAATGTCAGGTGTCGCCAAACGCTAGATGCCGTTAATATTTTTTGTCGACGCTAGCGCCAATTCCCACTCTAATAAGTTACTCACACCCTTTGGTATGTTGTGCAAATTATCATTTGGCCAGGGCTTTTAAGAAGAATAACACTAAAACACAAATCAATTACTCTTTGAAATGATCTGCCTCTTTCCGCAAAAGAAGTTTGTAGCTGAAACGAGTAATAGTAGAAAAGTTTTTTTTTTCTCTTCAGTCCTTAAACAACCGAAGGTGCGTATTATTGACATTTTGAAGGATTAAGTTTAATTCTGGACTTTCCCCGGTCACGGCCTTCCTTAAAAGTAAGCTTGTTTCAAGTTTAGAGCTATGTAACTAGCGTACTATTAATTTTGTGTTTTTTTATTTAGTAAAAAAAAAATGCAATTATACTGCATATTATTTTAAAATAATCAACTGATTCTGGCATTGCATGTATTTCCAGTTGTTTTTTTTTTGTGCTAGTCTAGCTTTTTTCATGTATATTCATTTTGTGTTGGTTCTTTTATTGAAGACATAAACAAATGCTTAAAAGTTTTTTTGAAAAACAGCATTTCCTAATTTAATTTATGCGTGTGTGCACTTAGAATGCAAATGTTGACATTTTCCGCGTACTCTGTCTTAGCCATTTCAGGAAATTTTCATCACTAATATTTTTCTTCATCCGTTATTATACAATTAAATATTCTTATTTAAATCCTCCGTTGTAAGGTATAGTTGTCACGTTTATCGTGTTTAAAAATGTCACGTGACACTCCGTTGTCACATTTTACATATAAAATTGTGCCTAAAATTCTTTTTTATTCATGACTGAGCGGTTCTGATCCTGAGTTAGTGATATAAAAGTTTGAATCTCTAATACATAACTGTAAGCTTTTCGTGAGTCAGTAAAACGGGTTTCACCTTAAGCGCGTAATTTTCTATGCCTAGCGGTAAGTTACGGTACGTTAAGCATAATCTTTCACACTTAAAATAGTCCTTTCACACTAGGCTAGCGTAAAAATCCATAAAACGATCACGATTGTTGTTTAAACTCATAAGCAAGCTATCCAAGAAATAAAATGTAGATTTTGTTGCTGCTATGGTAACTTCTTCGTAACGCAACGTAAACCTACGTAAAGTAAGTTTTAACTAGAGCTTGAGTCCATTTAGCAACACCTTCATTAAAGACAAAATTTGTCCCGGCCGGCTATGTAACATAATATAAAGTCTTATGTTAGGCAAGTGTGAAAGGTTCTGTGGGGTAGTGTGAAAGCGCCCTAAGCTAGATGACACTTGAAACCGTTCTGTCCACTACGCCTCTTTTATAACAGTACTGCTAAAAATTGCATCTCTCCTTTAGGTGGTACACCATTTTTTCATCTTTCTACTCCTGTGGATAATCAACATTTGTGGCCAGATTCGATAGGTTTCGTTTTTTGGCTAATTTTGAGCTCGTCAACTGCGGTTTTTATCGAAGGATTTAATTTGTATTTTATTTCAGGTTTGAAGAGGTTATAGTGTTTCACAAAATTATTTTTCGTTTAAATGAATTTTAATGTTCCTTAAACAGATATCCAGTGCTCAAGGGCCTTGCAGAAATTACTTTCTTTTTTTTTAATGTAATCTAAATAATATAGAACAGTTACAACTAAGAAAGTTCTGGAAACAATCTTGATGCTGGAATTGTAGAATGTTTTTCTTATTATTAATTTTTAAAATTCCGTTATTTTTTTAATTGCTGCGTGTAAGGTTTGAGCAAGTTGCAACAGATATATTACGATTGTATTATGGGTGTAATTTATTTATGTATAATTAACCGAATACCTACACACTGTAGTTTATTTCGGTTGTGTTTGGGTTGAATTTTAGTGGGTTGAATTTAATTTTAGTATTATTTTGTTATAATTTTATTTTATTGCAAATTTTTTGTTATTCTACTCTTCAGATACAAATTAGCACCTTATGGTACAATTTTAGTCAAACAACTGGTATTGTTTATTTCAAAGAGTTGACAACGCTATTGGGTAGTCTTATTTTATTTCTATTCCTCTTTTGTGTGCTCCTAAAATACACACGCGAGTTTTTATTGCACTTATATCTCAGTATCCTTTTCCTTTAAACGTTTAGGTTTAAAGATTCTTTTTTCTTTTTTTTTCTTTTTTTTTAGCGTGTATCGAAAGGTTAGGTGACCTTTGACAAATGTCAAACCAAATGAAACTAATAAAGGGATTGTCAATGTCAAAACGTCAAAAGCAAATGACAAACTATGAAAGATTTCTGATTTTATATGCAGGGAATATTAGTGTCAAAAATGTCAAATCAAATTTCAAACTGAGTAATTTCTGATCTTAAATACAGAGAAGAGGGTTGTAAGAATGAAAACTGCGTGCACCCGTTTTTATTGAAAATTGTCATGACCGTTGACACGACAGTTTGTCATGCAACCGTGACACGACCCTTTAAAAGCATATTTTATTATACACCCATTATTGTCATCCAATCGTGAACAATTGTTATGCAACTGTGACATGACCCTTTGAAAGCATATTTTACTATACGACCATTATTAGTTAGCTCTGCAGACCTTCCTATGCAAATAATTATAAAATTCACTAGATAATGAACTCGTGATTTTTCAGCCGTGGTTGCAACGAAATTAAAATTGAGTAAATGCTATCGGATTTTACCGGAATCCTCAGAGACTTCACTGGGCAACTAAAGTAGCCAAGATTTTGACTTGGAACTTGCCAAAGGAATATTATATGGTTGTTCGGTACTCCTGTCCTTGGAATCGATTCCATCTGCGGCAGATTTTTTTTACAGCAAATATCTAAGCGCCTTTGCCTAATTGTGTTCAGCCGAACTGGTTATGGCCAAAATTAAAAATATAATTGCTGATTTTAAATGCTTGGAAAGAGCCAAACGGGATATATGTAACTGAACTGAAACCAAAATAAATGAATAGTTTGTAAGTAAAAAGTGCGAAGAAGAAAAACATGCACAGTAGACAAGATAAGACAAAAGTAAATGTGAAATATACAGCTGAGAGAGTTGATTAGGTAGTATTATTTAAGTTTTTTTTTTTTAGGGCTGTATGTGTGTAGAAAAAACTGGCAAATTTACGAATATGAACTTTTAATTATTTTCATGACATAAAATTTTTAGGTTGTGTGTAGTTGTATTGGCAATTATGTTAGTATGCTTTTGATTGGGAGCATGTACAGACTTGTATTGGTAATGATCTCTGTTTCATATAAAGTAATAAGAAAATGAGGTATTAAAGGTATTGAACATATAAATACAAATAAGTACATAATACAAAAATAAATACAAACAAATGTAAATACAAATCAATAAGAAATAAATAACAAAAATATAAATACAAATATTATACAATTAATGTATTCCAAAAAAAAACACACAAAAGCGATTAGGGATTTAACAACGAGACAATACATTATCTCGGTAATGGTTAATACCGTTGTAATTTGTCGTTGTAAAGATATATATGTATATATATTAATATTATATATAAAAGTTATGGATATACCTTGCAAGATTCTGCAAATGAAGGGTTTTTGCGTTTTGTTTTTGTTTTTTTGTTGTTTTGTTGTTTTGGGTTTGTTTTTTTTTTATTATAGAATATTAACAAAGATTATTTTGTGTATAGCCCGACATAAGGCATTGGTTCTATGATCGTTTTCAAATTGCAGATAACGTTTTTTGGTGTGTGTGTGTGTGTGTGTGTGTGTGTGTGTGTGTGTGTGTGTGTGTGTGTGTGTGTGTGTGTGTGTGTGTGTGTGTGTGTGTGTGTGTGTGTGTGTGTGTGTGTGTGTGTGTGTGTGTGTGTGTGTGTGTGTGTGTGTGTGTGTGTATGTGTATCATTAGATAACCTTTCACTTGTATGTTTATTTTGTAATTTCTTAGACCACAGTGCCTTTCCATTTATAAATAAAGCGAAGATAGGTTACCCTAGTTAGATATTAGGGTAGCCCCAGCGATGTTACATAATTCGTAAAATATAACTAGTCTTAAAAATCAAAAGAAAACACTGGGGGAGGGGGGAATTACTTCCCTTATCCTTCCCGCTCAATTGACGTTTCTCTCTCCCTGTATGTTTAAGTCTTTAAACTCATGTCGTGGCAACAGGCAGAACAATATATTTTTTTTAATATTGGCTTTAAAAGATTAAAATAGTAATTGTATACATTAAAGACTAAAACACAGAAAATATTTGAGGAAAACGAAACACCTTATTATTATTCCTTAAAAATTTGATTTCACATCGTCTTTTAAATATTTTTTAAGAAAAAAGAAAAAAAATTAAAGAGCTTTCAAGAATAGTAATCCTTGCAGGACTGCCTGCCTGAGTATCGCCGCTTATTTTCAGAATTTTTTTTTAAGTATGTTTTCCTAGTAGTAGAAAAAAAAATCCAGAACATTTATGTCCAAGTTTGGATTTTTGGTTTTTCTTTAATAGATTCTTTATGTTTTGACTGTGTAATATTCGAACTACCAAGAAAATATTATGCAACAGGCTCTTCAACTAGGAATTTCATTATTTGACAAGAATAATTGTATTTGTTGTCAAAGCAGTTATAAAAAGCTATCAGTAGTCAGTGGCAGCATTGCAACGCGGCACAGTTGTGCCGTTTTTGGTACAGTTTAGAGGTCTTGGTACAATGCTTTACACTCGGAATTTTTTTCGCTAAAATACGAATTTTTTTTATATATTTTAGTTTTACTTGCTTCTTTCCCACTAGGATATCTGTTCAACCTTTAATCCATCGGTAATTTTCTCCTTGTTACGGCATATTTTTAACCTGCTGATTAAAAACATGGTCCAAATTTGCGATATAGTTTTAGTCAGAAAACTAGTACAGTTTATTTCAAAGCTTTGGCAACGCTGGTCTCAAGTCGTATCTGACGTTTGCACGCTTCTAAGATAATGCCAAAAATCACTTTCTGTGCTGTTTTCAAAGAATGGACAATAGGTTGATATTGATGAAGGAGGCCAGTTTCTGAATGAACCAAATGTGCAAAAACGACAGATACGACTTTTAGGCGTGGCAGTTGCTACTATAGAAGCCGAAAAATATTAATATATTAGACATCTTATACCATATATTAATCTCATATTATATTATTTGTCTCGATATTAGATATTTAAATATACCTCCGAAAATGGTAGTCACGATTATGTTTCCATTATAAATGTCTACATATGTAAATAAATACCTATATATCGGTATACAAAAATATTATTGGTATAATAAAAAAATATATTGGTACGCTATATAGATCCTTTTAGCTTTTTGTGTGTGTGGATCATCCCCACATTCGACTTAGCTCCAGTTTTTTTAATGCAAAAAGATTTAAGCTTTCAAATATTTATTTATAATGTAACAAAACATAGACTGAAAATACACTAAAACTAATTATTTATGAAAATCATCACGATACCTCATATCTACCCGGACGAGCTTTCCAATACTATTTATATTTAAGTAAAATCTACTTTTCAATGTTTCCAATATCAAGTCTTTCCTTCTGACCTCCTTTCCTTCAAAGTCTTTCCTTCTGACCTCCCTACCAAATATTTCCAAGCGCAACTCCTTACATTCCCCTAAAAAATGATGCAAAGACTCGTCCATCTCTCCACACATAGAGCAACATGTGATGCCCTAAAATCGTCATTATTTTGAAACACATAGAAAAATATTAGAAAATGTGGTTTTCAGGAATTTTATTTTGATGTCACTGGCGCTTAGAACTAAAAAAAGGGTCGACTATTGGGCTAATATGATAAAAATAAACATGGTAACTTTACAGGAAAGATATTGTAATATTTCTTATTTAAGCCATTATTCTCTGTAGGCTAATTGTCCTTCATAATGACGGTATTTTAAGGTTCTCAAGCTGTTCTCCATCAATTTTATTATTTTGGTTTAAAATATTTTACTCTTAAACAGGGAAGAAATTGCAACACTTTAGATCGTTGTGTTTAATTGTGTTTCTCTTCTTTTTTCGTAGAACTCATTTCCTTTTTAGCCATCTAAGAGAAAAGTTTATGAAAAGTTTTTTCCTCGAAAGTTTTCTCGAAGGAATATCTTTTTTCTCTTCTTTAATTTTTGAAAATGATTGCTAATCACGACATACTGCGGAAGAATAGGATATAGCCTTTAATAATATGCGCCTTGTTTAATAGGATACGCCTTTAAAATCTCTTGAACCTATTGTTTTTCTAACCTTGTTTATTTATAATTTAAGTATATATTTAATGTTTTGCAGATGTCATTTCTTAGCGACCTATGATAAAAAATATCCATCTTTTTAAATTCAGATATAATGTAAACGGGAGCATAAATTATGTTTTGGTCAGATTTACGTGGTCAGACATGTACAAATAGTATTTGTACGCACAAATTTAATATACGTAATCATAAGCCATTTCTTAGGGACATGTCTGAACAAAAATATTTGTCCTTGTTTCTTGGTTGCGTGCAGTCATCTTTATTTAACGGTTTTATTCTCTACTTCTTTATTTAATCTTTGCTGAGTTATTTTTAAACTTTGTTTAACTATTTAATTGTCACGAATATTGGATTATTTGTACCACAAATGCTTCTATACCTGTGAGATTATGGAGTAATTGATGATTTTTGTTTGTTTTTATTTTTCCTTTTGACGCAATCTTTTTGTTTTTCAACCTCAGTGAAAAAGTGAAATAGTTTTTTTTTAGAAATACAAAAAACAAGTCTTATTTAGATTAGGAATATTGTGATATAAGATAAATATTTGTTATTGAAAGTTTTTGGAGTTCTGTGGTAAAAACGGTACATAAAACATCTTGGTTACATTGGCAGGTGTTAAACACGTACGAATTTATGTAATTGAATATGTTTTCGACGTACATGTACCACCAAAAATATTTTTTTCTTAATACTTAAAGGTGTGAACCCATCTTTATTGAACTATTGAAAATAATTATCCTTTTTTTTTAATTTGAAATACTTAATTGGTCTTTCATATCATGTTAAGAATAGATTTGATCTAATACTGATCACTACTTAAAATTAATTAATAAAATGTTTGTGGTTAAATTAATTGTGTTTATATATTATTAATCTTGTATCTGAATTTTAGGCTAAAAAGTCATTTCTTGAGATGCTCCGTGAAAAATGTCCAAGTGTTGATCGCCATACTCGTTGGGCAGAGGTGAAAAGGAAGATCGAAAATGAGCCTGCTTATGTTGCCCTCGAATGGGGCAATGACAGAGAAGAGGTATTTCATGATTATTTAAGGGAAATGCGAGCCAAAGAAAAGGAACGTGAGAAGGAAAAGGAAAAGGAGAGAGAGGTGAGTTGGTTATCATATTCTTGATTTAGCATGTGGAAACTGGGACCGACTGATAAATCGGTCGGCCGGTATGGGGGTCGGTGTCATTATCGGACATCGGAAAAAAATATTCGATATTAGCTGACTTTTTTTCTTTATTTATGCACAACTCATTCAGAAGGTGTTGCCAGGTTTCCTCAGGTAATTTTTGCTTGACCAGTCCTTGGAGGGTGGAGCCACCTTCTATGTCTGATCATAGTGGAGAGAGTAGCAGAGGTGAGTCAAATGAAATCAAAGTAAATTTGTTGCCTCTACACACCTGGTAAGGAGCAACATTAAAACTCAAAACAAACAGAATACTCCGTATATGAAGGTTTGCCCTCTCCTCAATACCTTACTCTTTACACTAAACTTTGACTATTTGTCCCAATTTTTAAGAACGGCTACTGACACACAGGGACTGTTCAATTACAATAGATAGCTTTTTAAAAAGTGTTAATAGTCTTAGCGTAAAGAGCAAGATATTGAGGAGGGGGAAACCCCTCACATACGGAATAATGTTTGTTCGTTTTGAGTTTTAATTTTCCTTTGTTCTAGAAGTAGAGTAGACCTTTCAACTAATCTGCATTAGATGGATAACTTCAAATTTTGATCGGATGCCCTTAGGAAGAAAATGGACTCTGTGGGGGACTATGTGCCCTCCAATCTTTTTGGTCACTAAAACAGGGCACTAGAGGTTTTGTTTTCCCATCCAAAGAGCCGCTTTCTGTTATAGTACCATTGGATCGACATCATCAACTCTGAAAAAAAAAATAACAAAAAAAAGTATAAAAACTCCGTGGTCTTTCGTCTGCCAAAAAATATGAAACTTCTCGTTTTTGTAGATAGGAGCTCGAAACCTTCACAGTAGAGTTCACTGACATGCTGAATTTAATGGCTTTATTTTTGTTTGGATCGCTTTTTTCCTAGGGGGCCCCCTTTTTTTTAATCAGGCAAATTTTCTCAGACTGGTAGTTTTTGATGGGTAACATTGAAGTTAATGTACTTAAGGTTTATTATACCTTTGTCTCAAGACAAACAAATTCCGCTAGGAAGTGCTGATTGAACTTTTTAAAATTTCACCCCATTTTCCTTATTGGTCAAAAGCAAAATGTAAGGCGGGCCTAAATAAACCAATGAAATTAATTTTTGTCTAAAGCTTCGAAGATTGATATTTTTACACAGAGTTTTCTTCTGATTAGAATTTACGACAAAATTTCCGTCAGCGGTATTTAGTTAGATAATGGCAAGAGATTTTTTTTTCTCTTAAACTTACAGTGCCTTATTGGAAATGTCCATATGTTCCAATATGTCCTTCAGCAGAGAAATAGTAATATATTCGTCGGCGTCTTCCAAAGCTTGGTTATCGACGGGTGAAGAGCAAATGAGCACCGTAATTCTCTAGCACAAAATGCCCATTTTTATGAAACTGTGACGACATGCATAGAGTGCATTTTAAAATTTATTGTTTTTCTACTTTTATATGGCACTTGGTATCTATCAAGTGACACTGTAGATACTAAGTACTTGGTATCTACAAAATGAGGTATTTTTAACTTATGAAGGAGTGATCGGATCTTATTAAAATTTGATGTTTTGAAGGATATCGTGTCTCAGAGCACTTCTTTTAAATCTGACCGGATCCAGTGACACTGGAGGGAGTTGGGGGGGGGAGAAATCTTGGAAAACGCTTAGAGTGGAGGGATCGGGATGGAACTTGGCGGGGAAAATAAAAACAAGTCTTAGATATGTGATTCGCATAACGGGAACGGATCTGCTCTCTGGGGGAGTTCGGGGGGAGGGTTAATTCTGAAAAAATAGAAAAAAATGAGGTATTTTTAATTTACGAAGGAATGATCGGATCCTAATGAAATTTGATTTTTAGAAGGATATCGTGTCTCAAAGGTCTTATTTCAAATCTGACCGGATCCGGTGACATTTGGCGGAGTTGGGGGGACCTAAAATCTTGGAAAATGCTTTCAGTGGAGGGATCAGGATGAAACTTGGAGGGGGAAATAAGCACAAGTCCTAGATACGTGATTAGCTTTTGTCTTGGAAAAATCTTGGAAAACGCTTAGAACGGAGAGATCGGGATGGAACTTGGTGGGAAAAATAAAGAAAAGTCTTGGATACGTGATTCGCATAACGGGAACAGATCCGCTCCCTTTGGGGGAGTTTGGGGAGAGGGTTAATTCTGAAAAATGACACTGTCCCTCCTAAGTTTAATCCTGAAAAACTGAAATCCTTATAGCAACACGTGGAATTACCATATGTAATTTTATTTTGTAATGAATACTCGTACATAGATTGGGAAGTGATCAATATCATTCTTATGTAACCGGGTTAAACAGAGTCTGGCGAATGTGTAGAAATATATATAATTATAACCAGAATAATTATAAGAAGAATCGGTAGAAATAGACTGTACCTAATACTCGAGATAAAATAAGCATATCAGCAGGGTTAACAAAAGAGCATATGTTTTATTTCTATAAGAATTATTGTTTTTTTATTGTGACAATGTAATTTTCATTAAGTAGTTCTTTAAATCCTTCATCTTCACTAAGTTTTCCTGGCCCTTCAATGACCTTTAAACCATGAAAAGATGCTTCTTGTTGCACGGCTATAATCTGATCTAGTTTTTGCTGACCATCGCTGTCTAATTGACCATATAGTCCTCTTTTTACTGAAATGTCAGTTTTGGGAATATTGTCCCATTTATTATATCTGTAAAACAAAATGAGTATCAAACAGTTCGTGGTAACAAACTGTAGTAAGGAGCGACCCGGCTCAAAGGTAACCGAAACTCCTTAAAGCCGGAATTTAAAACCTTAAAACCGAAACGGAATTTCGATACCAATAGTTAAATCAAAAGAATCTGATTTCAAATATATAAGTTTCATCAAGTTTAGTTATACTCATCAAAAGTTACCGAGCCTGACAAAACTCCCTAAAAAGTAGAATCATAGAATCTTAACGAAAATCACACCATGAGATTCAGCATATCAGACAACCCTGTTGTAGAAGTTACAAGCTCACATATACAAAAATGTGGAATTTCGTATTTTTTGCCAGAAGACAGATCACGGGTGCATGTTTATTTTTGTTTTTCCAGGGGTGATCGTATCGACCAAATAGGCCTAGAATATTGCAAGAGGGCTCATTCTAAAGAAAATAAAAATTTCTAGTGCCCTTTTTAAGTGACCGAAAAAATCAGAGGGTCCCTAGACCCCCTTCCCGCTCATTGGTTTCACAAAGTCAACGGGTCAAAATTTTGAGATAGCCATTTTGTTAAGCATATTCAAAAACCTAATAACTATGTCTTTGGGAACGACTCAATCCCCCACAGGCCCAGAGGGGAGAGGCTGCAAGCTACAAACTTTGACGATTGTTTACATATAGTAATTGTTATTGCAAAGGGTACAGCCGTCTTTTCAGGGGAATTTTTCACAGTGGGGTCGGGGTGGGTCCGATCTTTCCAAGGAAGAATGTATCATGAGGGAATAAAATTTCCATTAAGAGAGAGGGGTGACAGGATTTTCTAGCATTATTAAAAAAATAAGGTAAAAATAGATAAAAAAAATGTTTTCGGCTGGAATTAAGGAGCAGCATTAAAACTTAAAACGAACAGAAAATATTATGTATATAAGGGGGTTCGTCTCCTCCACAATAACTTGCTCTTTAACCTAAAGTATTTTTAGTAATTTCTACTATTTATATCGAGGTCTTTGTGATTCAGGGGTTATTATTAAAGAATTGGGATGAAATTCGAGCTTTAGTGTTAAGACAAAGGTATTGAAGATTGGGCGAGCCTCCTCATATACATAAGAAGAATATACCAAAATAGAAGTTCGTTAATTTAGTTAATTCGCAAGTTGCGTATATTATTACTAATAAAAACGTTCGAAAAAAACAGTTCTAGTTGTATTTTTAAGTAACCACAATTGGAGGGCAACTAGGCCGCCCCCACCCCTTTTTTTAAAAGTATCCATGTCAAAACATGTATTAATGCAAAAATATTCCGAATTAAATTAACAAACATTTTTTTTTAACTGCAAGTAAGGTTAAGTTTTAAGAAAACTTAAAACGAACAGAAACTATTCCGTGAATGAAAGGGGTTTTCCCCTCTTCAGGCAATTAAATAAAAAAAAAGTTTTTCCAACTGAAAGTAAGGAGCGACATTAAAACTTAAAAAGAACAGAAATTATTCCGTATATGAAAGGGGCTGTTCCCTCCTCAACACCTAGCTCTTTACGTTTAAGTTTTTTTTTCAAGTTCTCTTTCTCGCAACTCTACTTTTTAAAACAGTAAAAAACTGTAGCGTAAAGAGTGGGGCGCTGGGGCGTTTTAATGTCGCTCCTTACTTTCAGTTGGAAAAACTTTTTTTTTTATTTAATTGCCTGAAAGAACTATCAATTGGTCTAAATTGATCTAAAATAATTTATTAGGCCTGCCATTGGCATTGCTCAGCAGTTTTTCGAACTAATCACGCACATGATCAATAGAGTAAGTACATTAGAGTATCCTCTCGTATGAATAACACTGTTCTATGCAAAACTTTTCTAACCGTTTAAGAAAGTAGCCTTATTCTATGGAAATACACAAGTCTGTGACATAAAAAGATTTTCTTGTGCAAAATGCTCGAATGCAGCAAAAAAGAATAGTTATTAAAATTTACAGGGGAGAATTTTATACAGTAGGAACTTTCTCTAATAGGGGTTTTAATACGAGGGGGGGGTGCTCCAAGGAAGCCCCTTGAAAAAGAGGTGGCAAATTTCTTAACAATATTTGGAAAAATGACAAGAAATTAATTAAATAAAGTAGTTTTTTAAACTGAAAATAAGGAGCAACATAAAAATATAAGGTAAACAAAAGTTGGTGCTTAATAAAATCCTTATCTTAGGCTTGCTCTTTACGCTAAGTTTAACTTTTTGTTCCTATTCTAAAGAACGAATCCTGGAACATAAGGGATGTTTATTCGAATAAGAGGCTTTTTCCAAAAATCTTTAGCATGAACAGCAAGGAATTATTATTAACATTGGATTTACCTTTAACAGGATAGACTGAATAATAAAATTATACTACGTACATAATTAAAAAACAATAGAGGAGGAAATTAACTTGCCTTCGGAACTGTCCTAACTTTCTCCTTTTATTTAACGCTACTGCTTTCTTATTACCCATTATCTTCTCATAGAACAATATTATATACAATGAAAGAAACTTCTTTACAATATTAGATACGACCCAGAGATATCAACAGGCAGTTTACAGCTCTGATGAGTAACACCCAATCATATGTGTTCTCTCCCCAAAACCACCCACTGCATTGAATCTCCTGACGATAAACCCAAATTCAGCACTTGTGCGCCCTCTCGGATTCATTGAATATTCTCAATTTTCTGTTTTTTATAGAACTTTAAACTGTGTTTTTAAGACAAATTTAAGCAATATTGTAATTTTAACCACGCAAGTAAATAGATCAGGAAGTTCTGAATACAACGGTGTGCATATTTTTTTTATTTTGATCGAAAATAAAGATATACAAGATTTTTAATGAGACCCTACTTTTCAAAAGTATTTACAAGGTTTTTGAAAGATAAAAAAAATATAAGGAAAACTAAAAAAAAATCTAAGATAGAGATTTTCAAGAACACAGTCTTCGCTATCGAATGGTATCTCTATCTTAATCTTGTGGTGAAGTACAAAGAAATAGAAGCTTCCAGAAATTTAACATGGGAAATCGGAACAGGGATCATAAACCTTAAGAAACTTAAAAAGCCAATTCTTTCGATAAATATATTGTTATCGAAATTCCGTTTTTTTTTCGAGTTTTGGTTACTATTCGGCTGAGTCGCTCAAAGTGCAAATTATTTTTTTTGTCTTTAGAAGACATGGGGGTCTAGGAGCAATATAAAACCTTAAAACGAACAGAAATTGCTAAGTGTATGAAACGGGTTGCCTCCTCCTCAAGGCCTCGCTCTTTACGCTAAAGTTTCTTTTTATATAGAATTTTAAAACAAATCTTATTGTTTTAATTAAACGGCCATTGTGTTTCAGGAATCGTTCTTAAAGAATCAGGATAAAAGGGTGTTGTGGAAGGTCAAACTCCTTTCATATACGTAATAATTTCTACTTCTTTTTTTTTTTTTTTTTTTTTTTTTTTTTTTTTTTTTTTTTTTTTTTTTTTTTTACTTTAATTTCTGGACTGTTTCTAAATAATACGGGGAAACCCGGCTCTCTCTCCATGAAAAATTCCAGTACTTGTGTATTATACGACATTCACTCAAGTTTACGATCCGTATAACTTCAGAACAAACCCGTTTCTTCATCAGTTTCTTCGTTACTTTAGAAACAAATTTTGGCTATATATATGCACATTGGGGGGGGGGGGGAAGTATACTGGGTCTGCTTGCAAGGTGTGTTAGGTACAATCATTCTGCATATTATGAAGTAAGAATTGTTTTCGGACTTCAAACTGTCCAAATTCATTAACTCCCCCTCCCCCCCACTAATATGCAAATATATAGCCCAAATTATATATTTCCCATGTATTCTGTCACTTTTCTTTGTCTTGTCTCGCACTAAGCTGAAAGAAACTAACGAAGAAACTTTTCTTTGTCTTGTCTCGCACTAAGCTGAAAGAAACTAACGAAGAAACCAGTTTTTTTCTCGAGTTTTACGCAGAGTAAACTTGAGTGAGTTGCATATAATGCACAAGTACCAAAATTCCTTCCCCCTACGGAAAATCAAAAACAAAACTCAAATAAAACTTTAAATTTGAAGTATTTTTTCTCCGGAGGGGGGGGATTTTCTGTGGTGCCACTGAAGGACGGCCTTCGGTAGTCGAGTTTCGGGCATGCGGATCACATCACCGAGATATCTCCACATCTTATGTCTGATCACTTCGTTTATCAGTGGTTTTGACGTATTTTTGTTGCACAGTAGCTTTCATTACTTGTCGGGACCAGTGGATATTTAGAATGCGACTTAAATACATGTTTTCAAACGCGAGGAGTTTTTTTTTCAAGTTGTTGATCTAAGTACCAAGTTTCACAACCATGGTAAAGCGTCGAGGGAGCGTTGCTGTTGAACAGCCCCAACTTGAGTCAGGGAGTACTTCTGGCTGCGCCAAATTTGAAACAGTTTCCTGAAAAATGCATTAGCTTGGCCGACTCTTAGGTTGACTTAACGCTGACACGATCTTGAATTTCGGATGGTACTTACTAAGTTCTTAAACTTCACGGTTTACTCTATTGTCTGGTTATGACATCATTGGTCGGGAGGATATCCTGTGTTCGCTTAACCTCTTGTTTTGTTGGCCAAAATGTTCGGCAGCGTCTTAAGGTCATAATGAGAAATTAGAGAGAGATGGGCCTTAAATTTCAGTTTGACAAAAACGTAACACCATGTCTCTGGAATTGCCAAAGTCAAATGAAGTTTTCTCCTCTTAGTCGTGACATTTTATTAATAACAAAAAGGAAAACTGTATTTAAAATAGTACAGTTTTAGGGTTTATTCTTTAGCTGCTAGTCCCATTTTAACAAAGTCACAACTTCTCCCCCAAGAAAGCAGAAAATCTCAAATTGCGCCCTAATAAGTTAGATGTATACATGATTAAGCTTGAGGTAATTAGAAATGGGGAAACGAGAAAATCTAATAGATAATAAACTAGATAATAAATCTAATAAATAATGATCTAAAATAAAAATAATCTAAATAATAAAGTAAGATAATAAATCTAATAGAGGAGACGAGATAAATCTGTCCTTTAGTGGCAACCACAGAAAATCCCCCCCCCCCTCCCAAGAAAAAGACTTCAAATTTAAAGTTTTATTTGAGTTTTGTTTTTGATTTTCCGTAGGGGGAAGGAATTTTGGTACTTGTGCATTATACGCAACTCACTCAAGTTTACTCTGCGTAAAACTCGAGAAAAAAACTGGTTTCTTCGTTAGTTTCTTTCAGCTTAGTGCGAGACAAGACAAAGAAAAGTTTCTTCGTTAGTTTCTTTCAGCTTAGTGCGAGACAAGACAAAGAAAAGTGACAGAATACATGGGAAATATATAATTTGGGCTATATATTTGCATATTAGTGGGGGGGGAGGGGGAGTTAATGAATTTGGACAGTTTGAAGTCCGAAAACAATTCTTACTTCATAATATGCAGAATGATTGTACCTAACACACCTTGCAAGCAGACCCAGTATACTTCCCCCCCCCCCCCCAATGTGCATATATATAGCCAAAATTTTTTTCTAAAGTAACGAAGAAACTAATGAAGAAACGGGTTTGTTCTGAAGTTATACGGATCGTAAACTTGAGTGAATGTCGTATAATACACAAGTACTGGAATTTTTCATGGAGAGAGAGCCGGGTTTCCCCGTATTATTTAGAAACAGTCCAGAAATTAAAGTAAAAAAAAAAAAAAAAAAAACGAGTAGAAATTATTACGTATATGAAAGGAGTTTGACCTTCCACAACACCTTTTTGTCCTGATTCTTTAAGAACGATTCCTGAAACACAATGGCCGTTTAATTAAAACAGTAAGATTTGTTTTAAAATTCTATATAACAAAAAACTTTAGCGTAAAGAGCGAGGCCTTAAGGAGGAGGCAACCCATTTCATATACTTAGCAATTTCTGTTCGTTTTAAGGTTTTATATTGCTCCTAGACGACCCCCATGTCTTCTAATGACCAAAAAATAATTTGCACTTTGAGCGACTCAGCCGAATAGTAACCAAAACTCGAAAAAAAAACGGAATTTTGATAACAATATATTTATCGAAAGAATTGGCTTTTTAACTTTCTTAAGTACATTAAGTTCAATGTTACCCAGCAAAAACTACCAGCCTGAGAAAATTTGCCTGATTTTTGAAAAAAAAGGGGCTCCCTAGGAAAAAAGCGATCCAAACAAAAATAAAGCCGTTAAATTCAGCATGTCAGCGAACTCTACTGTGAAGGTTTCGAGCTCCTATCTACAAAAACGAGAAGTTTCATATTTTTTGGCGGACGAAGGATCTGGAGAGTACTTTTTGTGTAATTCTTAGGAATTTGTTCTCCAAATTAGAGAGAAAAACTTGGTCCAGGCAGTTATTTATGCAGCTACTGAACATTTAATCATTTTTGCCGCAATCTGGTTTTCCCCGGGGGACTTTCGGGATTCTTCTTTACTAAGATTGAAAAACAGAAAAATTCGTGTAAAAAAGATCAAAAAACATTTTCCGCTCCAACCCTAAGTGCATCTAAAATAGCAATGTTTGTCCACGTATTCTCTTCGTAAAAGTAATAAGGGAAATAAGAAGAAAAAAATCGTATAATTTATAGTAAAACATAAATGTTAAAAAAAAATAATTGAAAGAACAACTACCTTTTTAATTGATACTGAAAAAAAACATGTCAGATTTTCTAAAATTTCTCCCCCTGGATACCACCGATTTGTTTGGAAGATGAGGAACAAGGTCTCTGCTACTTTACAAAACTAATATGTAAAGAATAAGGGTATTTTGAAGGAATTTATGTTTCTTTCATTTAGCTATCAAGTGCCGCGAGCAAGAAAGGGCATGGGAGGGGAGGGCGGTTTCCCTTCATTCATGTTCGGTCCCTGAGAAGAGTGTTAGAACTATAAATTTCAGATCGAAAGAAGCCCTTCCTAAGGTTCTTTAACCACATCTAGCACACGAGGTTTTACGGAAAAAGGATAAAATATGGGAGGCACACGGCTCTTTACTAAGGCAACGATAGTGGGTTAGCTCAGACTAAACAAAAACGAGGGTCTTTCTTTGCATCATTGCCCAGAAATAAGAATAAACAACCAACATAGTAAACTCCGATAAGTGCCAGCAACTGTTAAACACCAACAATATATTTATAGAACAACCAAGGATGGGCCAGGTCCAGATCAATTACGCCAATTTTGAATGAAAGAAATATTTAACACCTGTGCAAAACATTATTCCGTTCCAAAAAAATGATAAATTACAAATGGATCATTAAGTGATAACGGGAGAGGGGTACCGGAAGCCTAGAAAACATTGCAGAATCACTTTTGTCAACTTATTGTGTGAATTAAAATATGTAGTGCAAGGAGGGGAACGTACCCCTAAGTATGTAAATTTCAAGGAAAACATTTAGACGCGGCTAAAACCAGGTTTCTCAGACAAATCAAAGGTATCAAGTGGTATGACTTCGTCACCAACACCCAACTACTGTCACTTATCAACCATTCACCCAACTCACGTCAGCTTGTTGCTCGAACTCAGCATGCCATCAGAGATTTCAGCTAGAATTGTCTTTAATTTTGATCCCTCGACGAACAACTGGAAGCGCCCGTGTGGAAGGCCACGTTCTAGGTGGAAGGATATGGAAGGATAGCCGTGGTCACTTCCTGTCATCCCAGACGAAGCTATCATGCGACCTCGGGACTGTCTGGACTAGCGGCGATGAGTGGCTTCTCTCTACGCCGGACCACCAGCAGGAGCAATAAGTCAAGTTAAGAACGGGTACTGAGGAGCTATCAGCTCTCCTTCTTTCGTGGGAAGATTTGATTAGATATTGGTTTACTTAGCTACACAACGAGCAGGGGATAGAGAACATAGCTCCAAGATCAAATTGCCAGGATGAAATGAGTTGATTAGTTTTGTACTTCATTCATATATACATTCAAGGAAGGGGGGGGGGGTCGAAAAAAATTTTGCGCCCCTAAGCCCTCATCACTTGAAGCAACATATTTAGATTAGCCATAATGAACCGTCCTTGTCAATAGAAGTCGAAACTTCAAAAGAAGAATTTTGAATCCGAAGTATGAATCAAAAGAATTTGTTTTTATGCTGGTTTGAAATATGTATCAATCCTTAAGTGAAAAGTTAGCATTTAAAGTTCATCTTATAAAAGAAATTGTATATGTTTTTCTTTAAGTTATCTTTAAGTTTAAGTTTAAGTGTATGTGTTTCTTTAAGTACATTCTTGTATATATACTCCCTATTCTCTTCTCTTACCTCATTCTTGTATAACTAACTCCCTCTTCTCTAAAGATATTCTTCTATATACGACTAGGGTGCCTATCTCTAACTTACCTCTTGCGATAAATTCATCCCCTCTTCTCAAAGGAACTTTTTCTCTACATGACGAGGGTGTCTACCCCTAACTTCCCTCTTGCGATAGCTAACTCCCCTCTTCTCTATAGAGAATTCTATATATGACAAGGGTGCCTATCCCTAACTCGCCACTTGCAATAAATTCATCCCCTCTTCTCTAAGCAGATTCTTCTGTATATGACGAGGATGTCTCCACCTAACCCCACTCTGGCGGTAACTTAACTCCTCTCTTCTCTAAGTAGACTCTTCTATATATGACGAGTATGCCCATCCCCAACTTACCACTTGCGATAAATTCATCCCATCTTCTCTAAGGAGATTCTTCTGTATATGACGAGGATGTCTACCTCCTAACTCTCCTCTGGCGATAACTAACTCCTCTCTTCTCTAAAGATTTTCATCTATGTATGACGAAAGTGCCTATCCCTAATTTCCCCCGGCGACAACTAACTCCTCTCTTCTCTAAAGAGACTCTTCCTTATATGACGAGGGTGCCTATCCCTAACTTACCACTTGCGATAAATCCATCTCCTATTCTCCTAGGAGATTCTTCTGTATATGAGGAGGATGTCTACCCCCTAACTCCCCTCTGGCGATAACTAACTCCTCTCTTCTCTAAAGAGACTCTTCTATATATCACAAGGTTGTCCATCCATAACTCACCACTTGCGGTAAATCCATCTCCTATTCTGTAAGGAGATTCTTCTGTATATGAGGAGGATATCTACCCCAAAACTCCTCTCTGGTGATAACTAACTCCTCTCTTCTCTAAAGAGACTCTTCTAAATATCACAAGAGTGTCCATCCCTAACTCACCACTGGCGATAACTAACTCCTCTCTTCTCTAAAGAGACTTCTACTTATCACAAGAGTGTCCATCCCTAACTCACCACTGGCGATAAATCTATCTCCTCTTCCCTAAGGAGATTCATCTGTATATGCGAACATTTCAGATCGATGCTAAAGTTTATTGATTTCACTTCTGAAACTTAGTCGTGTGTAACATTTCTGGCCTAAATGGACAGCAATTTCTTTACATGGTGCCCAATAAACAAAAGCTTGAGCCAGGTCTCCAAATCTTTGGGAAAACCTTTACATTTTTTGGCATATACGTCGCGAAAGATCGAACAAGTTTTCTACCCCTCGAACAATAGAATGTAAGATTTTGATAAAAGTATTATTTTGTTGCAGTTCTGATTTTGAAAATAAAATGTCTTATAAATAATTTCCGTAAATTCTTCTTTTGCGCCTCATCAACCAAGCTGTATTGGGCCTCATGGTTTGTAGCGGATTGTTATTATTATTATTGAGTGTAATTGCGAAATTGAGTGTAGACTTAGGCTACAATGGCTAATAAAACAACAGAGTGTCCTTTGCGCCTCATCAGCCAAGCTGAATTTGGCCTCATGGTTTGTAGCGGATTGTTATTATTATTATTGAGTGTAATTGCGTAATTGAGTGTAGACTTAGGCTACAATGGCTAATAAAACAACAGAGTGTCCTTTGCGCCTCATCAGCCAAGCTGAATTTGGCCTCATGGTTTGTAGCGGATTGTTATTATTATTATTGAGTGTAATTGCGAAATTGAGTGTAGACTTAGGCTACAATGGCTAATAAAACAACAGAGTGTCCTTTGCGCCTCATCAGCCAAGCTGAATTTGGCCTCATGGTTTGTAGCGGATTGTTATTATTATTATTGAGTGTAATTGCGAAATTGAGTGTAGACTTAGGCTACAATGGCTAATGAAACAACAGAGTGTCTTTTGCGCCTCATCAACCAAGCTGTATTTGGCCTCACGGTTTGAAGCGGATTGTTATTATTATTATTGAGTGTAATTGCGAAATTGAGTGTAGACTGAGGCTACAATGGCTAATTGCCTCCATATCCCTCAAAAAAGCACCAATTTGCTATTGATGTCCCCTTGGACATAATATTTTGAGATAAGGATTTTTGCACTTTGTAGAAGTGTATTCCTTGGTAGCCTTATGGTTTCCACCTTTGTCTTCCCCCATCTCAAGAACCCTATCCTCCTGCATCAGACAAGAAACACGTGTCCCTGTAATGAAAGGGGAGAGTCACCTACCACTCTTCAGCCATCAGCGCCCAGTGGAACCTGATCTCCAGAACCGACACTAGAAAACAAACTGCTTTTTCTCGTCTCAGATTGCTCCTAATACAATCTTTTTGTCCCTGGGTTGGCGTTTTATATATCCAGAGGGAGTGACCGCGTGGAGAAGATTCAGCAGCCTTTACTGACATCCAATCTCAGCAGTGCCTCACAAAATACCCTGCCTCGAGGTCAGACATTGAACAGGACATTTAATGACTAAACGACGACTATTGGAGTAGTTGACTGATGTTAGTGTCTACTAATCTCAGAGAACCCTGGGAAGGTTGTCTCCACTACTCTCCCTCGGAAGTGCTTACCCTTACATCCTAAAATAGCTGTAGAAATTCAAAAAAAAAATAACATTGTATTCCATATAGCATCGCCACCTATCTATTGTCTGATATGAAAGATTAAACGGTAAAATCTGAAAAGAAGAAATTGAAAAGTGAATTTGATCAGTTTCTCATTAAAGGCTTGTTTATTGGCTTTGACAAAATTTTAACCAATTTTTATATCACTACAAATAATATGTACTACTCGTGTTACTAGTTCCTTCCCTGTTTTTTAATTTCAAAAATTTAAGTGATTCTATTTAATCCTACAAAAGCAGGTGAAGAGTATTCAATCTTGGCAGTATTTTAATGAAAATTCTATTATTTTCTCAGGAGAGGCGATCTAGAAAAGATAAAAGTCGCTCCAGAAGTCGCGAGCGCAAGCGTAGCTCGGAACGGAGACGATCACGAAGCAAGGACAGAAAGGAGAGGAAACGCTCACGAACACGTGATGAAGAGGATAAGAAACGCGAAGAGTCAAGGAGCCCAAGAAAAATGAGGAAACAGGATTCTGAGGTGACTAGTTATTCCTTCCCTCATCTCTCTCTCTCTCTCTCTCTCATCTCTCTCTCTCTCTCTCTCTCTCTCTCTCTCTCTCTCTCTCTCTCTCTCTCTCTCTCTCTCTCTCTCTCTCTCTCTCTCTCTCTCTCTCTCTCTCTCTCTCTCTCTCTCTCTCTCTCTCGCTCTCTCTTTCTCTTTTTCTCTCCCTCTCTCTCTTTGGTTTTGGCCGTTCAGATAACGTTAGGCTACAGAACTTAATGCACAGCAAACCTAAATTAGCTCTTATGTTTGGCTTTCTGGTCTTGACCAGTGTCTAGGTTTTTATTTTCATCTGCATGGAGTTCTGAAAACTAGTGATTACCATCGTACAAAGAACCAACATAGTACTCTAAGTCAAACAATACGTGTGAAATAAAGATGAAGGAGAATAAACACTAGCATACAGTAAAAAAAAAACTGGTAGTAATCATAATAATAGAAATAAGCAGAAAACAAGAAAGTAGAGACACAGGAAAGACCAAGTTGACATGAGAATATCAGAAAAAACAAAAAGACAAATAAACAAGGGCTTTAAAAGGTAAGAAGATGTCTGAAAATAATTTTTGAAAGAATAGGAGAAATAGATATCAGTTGGGGAAGAATTCCAAAAAGGAGAAACAATAGGAAAAAGAGAACAGGAAAAATAAAAACAAAGGAGGAATTAGGAATAATTTTCCCTTTATCTAAATAGGAAGTATGTACACTGAAATATGAGGCTACTGGCTGAACAATAATGTTACCAATAAGGCAGCAATGATTTTCCTTCTATTTAAAACGAGAAGGATGATGCAAAATCAGTGCTTGTCACTGTCCTCTGGAGTGATTGGGGCTTCCTCTATAAACACCAAAGGAAAGTTTGGCCCTGCAAACATTCCTGTAAATTGACGTACGCCAACGTCAACCCAAAACACAAATCTATTTTCGAGGAACTTTCAAGATCCTAATTTTTTGTTGGGATAATTAGGGGAAACTTTGAAAAATATGGGGTAAAAAAAAATTGGGGAAGCACTAAGATGAATATAAGGCTAATAGTGGATCGCGAGGTTACTAATTGGTGAACTAGGTATGATTTTTCATCACTTTCATAATATGAGAGTGAACTTTAACCTAAGACTAACGGCAGGACCGAACAGTATAAAAAAACTTGACTTAATAGTGAGAAACAGAATCTTAACAGTGAACTTAACAATTGAACTTAATTGAGAACTTAGTGAACCTAAGAACTAAGTGAACCTTAATTTAACGGTGATAAAAGCTCAGAAAAGGAAAATCTAGAACGTCATCTTCCACTTAGCAGCTTTGTTTGACCCAGAAGTGCGGCATACTTGTTTTTTTTTCTCATGTGCTTTAAAATGAAGGGGAGTGTAGAGAAAACGGAATTATGTCCCCAGTAAGCGTTCCAGCTTAAACCAACTAGGCTTGACAGTTCTCAGACTCAACTGACTGAATTCAGCTTTACCTGCTAAAATTTTTGCAAGCTAACTTAGGCCTACTGTATGGCAATTGGTTTTTGACTTGAAATTAATCTTTAAATGCTGCTTAATTATTATTTACAGAGAAATTTTACCTTTAATCTTATTGTATTGTAAATTAATCATATCAAAACCTCTTTGAAATTTGATACTGTTTTTATTAAGTTCCCAAACGCTATGCTGTAGGTGGTGCTAGTAGTGTTTAATCGCGGTTTTCCTATATTTAGCCGATGATTTCCAATTTTAAATTATATCGGGGCTCATTCTGAATCCTGATGTTAAATCGCCGCAATTTTAAATCTCATTTTTTCGATTGTTTTCGTACAGGGCAGTACTGGTATCAATGGTTTAAAATAATTTTTGTACTAATAGGAGGAGGGTGAAGTGGAATACAAGCCCCGTGAAGAGCGAGAGCGAGAAGAGACCGAACTCGAAGAAGAGCGAAAACGTACTGAGCAAGAAAAAAATAAACGTGAACGGGAGGAGGCGAGTATTCGTGAACGCGAAAAGGAAGTAAAAAAGTCACTTGAAGAAAGTCTTCGAGATAGAGACAAAGAAAGATCGGCAACCCTACATTCAGAAGCCGTACAGAACTTTAAAGCTCTAATGATTGACCTGGTAAGTGTTTTTTTCAGAAGCCTATTGGATATGTTTAACCTGTTATAGCACAGTGGATTGAGGCTCTGCTTGACCCTGCGGAGCACCAGGGTTCAATCCCCGCTGTAGTAAGGTTGGGCGACATGTTGCTACTTGTCCCTGTAAAAAACACACAGCAACTGAAACGTCGAATCGACGCCCTATTCGCCAACAATGGTTTAGGAGGATCTTTATCCTTTTTTTTTATTGGATATGTTTACAGTTAATGTAATAAACAGTAAATATTGAATTGTTGGAACCATAGCTTTAAAATGGCTGATATTTTAGGAGGCGAACTTTTCAAGATCAGACCCTGGAAGGACTTTTTACGTTTATTTTTCCAATTTTTTTTTTTTTTCTTAAAAAGGCTGTTGAGTTTTTCTCTAGCTTTTGCACTTGAGGTTAGTTGGAAATTAATCACTTGTTGTTTAAAGGCCAATCAGAATGGTTCCATTTGTTTTTGTTTATTTGGCTAGGATATTGTTGTCTAAACGGTTTTTCAATTGAATGTGGAGAGCGTAGAATTCATAAATGTTGTACTGAATTTAAAAAGAATTTTATATTCTTTAGAATATAAAATATTTGTATATTCAAATATATCAAATATTTGACTTTTTTTTTATTGAGAACCTTTGTTATTGCGAATTAGTTATTTTTGTTGTTTTTTTTGTCTCTTTTATTTTGCTTTATTTTTTTTGTAGAATAAAAAACTTCTTTTGATTATTAATCGTATAGCTACAATATCCACATAGATTTAGAGTGAGAGCAGAAACGGAACAACAGTAGAGTTCTCTGAATTTTTTGAAATTTTCTATTTCGAAACTGCTATCACAATAAAGTTTGCTTTATCTCAGCTTTTATGTGACAAGGCTTCAGATTCACGGAATTTCGCAGATTATTGATTTATTTATTTTATCTAATCTATTAAATTTTTTTGTCGTTTTTCAAGGTATTTGAATATGATATACACTATTTGTAATATTCTTCTTTTGTGTTTCTCTGAAACTCAATTCTAATGAAATATACCATTATAAGATGAAAAATATAATAATTTTATAAACAAATTTGGGCTGTATAGTTATACATTTTGGGGGGGGGGGGGAATAGAGGGTTTTCATGTATAATGTGTTACTCAAAATTATTCTGCATATTATGTAGTAAGAATTGTTTTCCAACTTCGCACTGTCCAAATACTTTACACTCCCCCCTCCCCAATGTGCAAATATATTGCCCGAATTATATATTTTCTGTCCATTCTGTCACTTTTCTTTGTCTTTTCTCATGCTCAACTGGAAGAAATTAAAGAAAAAAAAACTGTTCTATAATGCGTCAATGATGGAACAACTTGAGCGGTGGTAGAGCGTTTATCATACAAGTACCTTTATTATTATCAATACATTTATATAATATTAGAGTATGGAATATTAGATTGTATTTATACAATATTTAATTTATAGAATTATTATTATTTATAGAAAATTAGAATTGCCTAATCAACAAACCATAAGAGACTAGTTCATTGTCGAATATATTTCAATAATTATGCTCGTTTTTCTATCATAGTCAAAACTGATAGAATTCATTGTGTTTCTTTTTTTGCTTGAGTTTTAAGTCTGATTCTCACAACTGATGTGTGGTAACAACGGGAAGCTAGATCTCGAGTTTGTGTTGTAAAATTAATTATAAGAACTTACAAAAACTTACTTCTTTGAAAAAAAAAGATTAAAAACTTGATACTTTTGCTATATTTGTTTTTTTCTGCCATTATGCCTGGATGTCAATATTTATTTTTATATGTGTTTTTTACTTTATATGTTTTTTTAGATTAGGACCAATGACCTGACATTCAAGGAAGCCAGGAAGTTGTTGAAAAAAGATAGTCGGTACGATTCGGTTCAAAGTCTGACTAAAGAAGAACAGGAGAATCTTTATGAAGAACATCTTGACTACTTGAAGCAGAAGAAGAAGGAGAAATTCAGGTACTTCGGATTAAGAACTTAGTACCCTTCAAGGTACAAGCTAAAATCAGCGTGTAAATGGCAAGACTTACTTAAGGGCTAAAATCAGCAATTAGTAGTTTGATCAAAAAAAAAAAAAAAAAACATTAGTAAAAGGCAAAGCACAAAATGTAAGGTAGATGAGAATCTAGGCCGTATCCAGGGGGGGCACCTTGTTTGAACCACCCTCCCACACCTAAAAAAAATTGTCCGAGTCGTAAACACAAATACGTCATAAAAAAATCGATGCGTTTTCTAAATCTTTCTTACCCCCCCCCCTCCCCACAAAAATTGTGGATAAGCCATCAGCTTAAATCAGCACTTAAATGACAGGACTAACCCAATGAATGGTATTCAGGAAAAAAAACATATAAACATTTCGTCTGCTTAGAGCGGTTTTGTCTAATCTGTTTCACCAAAATTCCGAGAAAAACGAGCTTGAAAGTTTTGACATTTGTATCTCAGAATCGTCTGTATTTAGAGTGATGAAATCTTGCAGGAATGTCAATTAAGGTCTTTCAAAAGAGAATTTTTTTTACACGACGTAGCGTTTGAAACTTTGTTTCGACAAAAACTGTTATTCTAGACAAACCGCTCTCAGCAGACGATCGATTATTTTTTTGTCAGTGGAGACATAATTTATAAAAAAAAAAAAAAAATCAACAAAAAAGGCCTGAAGCTCAGTAATCTGGGTTTGTATTGCCACTCCAAAAAAAACTTACATCCACTTACATCAGTGCATTTTGGTTCCCATTTCGCAATAAAACAAAGAAAATATATACAAAACATTATAAACATATAAAACTACTTGAAAAAAGTATTATAATTCATAAACCTGCAGGCAATGGTGTCTCAACTGCTCATGGAGCCAAGCCTTTCAACAATATTCCTAATAGAAGATGGTGTCTGAGACCACAGTACTAGAAGAATATCCCTAATAGAAGATGGTGTCTGAGACCACAGCACTAGAACAATATCCCTAATAGAAGATAGTGTCTGAGACCACAGAACTAGAACAATGTCCCTAATAGAAAATGGTGTCTGAGACCACAGTACTAGAAGAATATCCCTAATAGAAGATGGTGTCTGAAACCACAGCACTAGAACAATATCTCCAATAGAAGATATTGCCTGAGACCACAGCACTAGAACAATGTCCCTAATAGAAAATGATGTCTGAGACCACGGTACTAGAAGAATACCCCTAATAGAAGATGGTGTCTGAGATCACAGCACTAGAACAATATTCCTAATAGAAGATAGTGTCTGAGACCACAGCACTAGAACAACGTCCCTAATAAAAGATGGCAGCACTAGAACAATATTCCTAATAGAAGATAGTGTCTGAAACCACAGCACTAGAACAATATCTCCAATAGAAGATATTGCCTGAGACCACAGCACTAGAACAATGTCCCTAATAGAAAATGATGTCTGAGACCACGGTACTAGAAGAATACCCCTAATAGAAGATGGTGTCTGAGATCACAGCACTAGAACAATATTCCTAATAGAAGATAGTGTCTGAAATCACAGCACTAGAACAATATCCCTAATAGAAGACAGTTTCTGAGACCACAGCACTAGAACAATGTCCCTAATAGAAGATGGTGTCTGAGATCACAGCACTAGAAGAATATCCCTAATAGAAGATATCGTCTGAGACCACAATACTAGAATAATATCCCTAATAGAAGATGGTGCCTGAGACCACAGCACTAGAACAATGGCCCTAATAGAAGATGGTGTCTGAGACCACAGCACTAGAATAATATCCCTAATAGAAGATGGTGTCTGAAATCACAGCACTAGAACAATATCCCTAATAGAAGATAGTGTCTGAGACCACAGCACTAGAACAATGTCCCTAATAGAAGATAGTGTCTGAGACCACAGTACTAGAAGAATATCCCTAATAGAAGATAATGTCTGAGATCACAGCACTAGAACAATATCCCTAATAGAAGATAGTGTCTGAGACCAGCACTAGAACAATGTCCCTAATAGAAGTTATTGTCTTAGACCACAGCACTAGAATAATATCCCTAATAGAAGATGGTGTCTGAAATCAAAGCACTCGAACAATATCCCTAATAGAAGATAGTGTCTGAGACCACAGCACTAGAACAATGTCCCTAATAGAAGATGGTGTCTGAGACCACGGTACTATTAGAACATCCCTAATAGAAGATGGTGTCTGAGATCACAGCACTAGAACAATATCCCTAATAGAAGATAGTGTCTGAGACCACAGCACTAGAACAATGTCCCTAATAGAAGATGGTGTATGATACCACAGTACTAGAACAATATCCCTAATAGAAAATAGCGTCTGAGACCACAGTACTAGAACAATGTCCCTAATAGAAGATGGTGTCTGAGACCACATTACTAGAAGAATATCCCTAATAGAAGATGGTGTCTGAAATCACAGCACTAGAACAATATTCCTAATAGAAGATAGTGTCTGAGACCACAGCATTAGAACAATGTCCCTAATAGAAGATGGTGTCTGAAACCACAGTACTAGAAGAATATCCCTAATAGAAGATGGTGTCTGAAATCACAGCACTAGAACAATATTCCTAATAGAAGATAGTGTCTGAGACCACAGCATTAGAACAATGTCCCTAATAGAAGATGGTGTCTGAAACCACAGTACTAGAAGAATATCCCTAATAGAAGATGGTGTCTGAAATCACAGCACTAGAACAATATTCCTAATAGAAGATAGTGTCTGAGACCACAGCATTAGAACAATGTCCCTAATAGAAGATGGTTTCTGAGACCACATTACTAGAAGAATATCCCTAATAGAAGATGGTGTCTGAAACCACAGTACTAGGAGAATATCCCTAATAGAAGATGGTGTCTGAGACCACAGTACTAGAAGAATATCCCTAATAGAAGATGGTGTCTGAGACCACAGTACTAGAAGAATATCCCTAATAGAAGATGGTGTCTGAGATCACAGCACTAGAATAATTTCCGTAATAGAAGATGGTGCCTGAGACCACAGTACTAGAAGAATATGACGAGCTTATAAAGTAAACTCAGACCTGAAAACGGTAAAATATGGATTCGCGGATAAATATTTCTAACTGAGGCAAGTCTATCAATTCCAAAAATAGCCCGCAAGGTTGAATCCTGGAGAATACGCAAAGGTTTCAAGTGAAAATAAAAATTTCCAGACCAGACAGAACAGCAGTATAGTAAATAAGGATGGACTAATGAAAAATATAAAGGACGCGAAATTTTGGAAACTGGAGCTTTAGCTTCCAAAGGAGACCACAGAAAGTGAAAAGAAGACCTCCCGTAAAAAGAAAACTAGCCCTTGGGATGAAAGCAACGCTGCTAAATATTTGTTGCTTTTCTACAACGTTACGCTTTGCTACAACGTTTGACTCTTGGAATGAAAGCAACGTTGCTAAATATTCGTTGCCTCGCTACAACGTTTGACTCTTGTAATGAAAGCTACGCTGCTAAATATTCGTTGCTTTTCTACAACGTTATGCTTTGTTACAACGTTAGACTCTTGGAATGAAAGCAACGTTGCTAAATATTCGTTGCCTCGCAACAACGTTTGACTCTTGTAATGAAAGCTAAGCTGTTAAATATTCGTTGCTTTTCTACAACGTTACGCTTTGCTACAACGTTAGACTCTTGGAATGAAAGCAACGTTGCTAAATATTCGTTGCCCCGCTACAACGTTTGACTCTTGTAATGAAAGCCACGCTTCTAAATATTCGTTGCTTTTCTACAACGTTACGCTTTGCTACAACGTTAGACTCTTGGAATGAAAGCAACGTTGCTAAATATTTGATGCCTCGCTGCAACATTTGACTCTTGTAATGAAAGCTACGCTGCTAAATATTCGTTGCTTTTCTACAAAGTTACGCTTTGCTACAACGTTAGACTTTTGGAATGAAAGCAACGTTGCTAAATATTCGTTGCTTTTCTACAACGTTACGCTTTGCTACAACGTTAGGCTTTTGGAATGAAAGCAACGTTGCTAAATATTCGTTGCTTTTCTACAACGTTACGCTTTGCTACAACGTTAGACTCTTGGAATGAAAGCAACGTTGCTAAATATTCGTTGCTTTTCTACAACGTTACGCTTTGCTACAACGTTAGACTTTTGGAATGAAAGCAACGTTGCTAAATATTCGTTGCCTCGCTACAACGTTTGACTCTTGTAATGAAAGCTACGCTGCTAAATATTCGTTGCTTTTCTACAACGTTACGCTTTGCTATAACGTTAGACTTTTGGAATGAAAGCAACGTTGCTAAATATTCGTTGCTTTTCTACAACGTTACGCTTTGCTACAACGTTAGACTTTTGGAATGAAAGCAACGTTGCTAAATATTCGTTGCTTTTCTACAACGTTACGCTTTGCTACAACGTTAGACTCTTGGAATGAAAGCAACGTTGCTAAATATTCGTTGCTTTTCTACAACGTTACGCTTTGCTACAACGTTAGACTTTTGGAATGAAAGCAACGTTGCTAAATATTCGTTGCCTCGCTACAACGTTTGACTCTTGTAATGAAAGCTACGCTGCTAAATATTCGTTGCTTTTCTACAACGTTACGCTTTGCTATAACGTTAGACTTTTGGAATGAAAGCAACGTTGCTAAATATTCGTTGCTTTTCTACAACGTTACGCTTTATTACAACGTTAGACTCTTGGAATGAAAGCAACGTTGCTAAATATTCGTTGCCTCGCTACAACGTTTGACTCTTGTAATGAAAGCTACGCTGCTAAATATTCGTTGCTTTTCTACAACGTTACGCTTTGCTACAACGTTAGACTCTTGGAATGAAAGCAACGTTGCTAAATATTCGTTGCCTCGCTACAACGTTTGACTCTTGTAATGAAAGCTACGCTGCTAAATATTCGTTGCTTTTCTACAACGTTACGCTTTGCTACAACGTTAGACTCTTGGAATGAAAGCAACGTTGCTAAATATTCGTTGCTTTTCTACAACGCTACGCTTTGCTACAACGTTAGACTTTTGGAATGAAAGGAACGTTGCTAAATATTCGTTGCCTCGCTACAACGTTTGACTCTTGTAATGAAAGCTACGCTGCTAAATATTCGTTGCTTTTCTACAACGTTACGCTTTGCTACAACGTTAGACTTTTGGAATGAAAGCAACGTTGCTAAATATTCGTTGCTTTTCTACAACGTTACGCTTTGCTACAACGTAAGACTCTTGGAATGAAAGCAACGTTGCTAAATATTCGTTGCTTTTCTACAACGTTACGCTTTGCTACAACGCTAGACTCTTGGAATGAAAGCAACGTTGCTAAATATTCGTTGCCTCGCTACAACGTTTGACTCTTGTAATGAAAGCTACGCTGCTAAATATTCGTTGCTTTTCTACAACGTTACGCTTTGCTAAAACGTTAGACTCTTGGAATGAAAGCAGCGTTGCTAAATATCCGTTGCTTCGCTACAACTTTAGACTCAACGCTGCAAAGATTTTTATTATTGTATCGATAGGACGATAGGACTCCTTTCCACTATAAGTGGGCATTTCTGATTACGTGCTTAGAAAGTTATTCTTCCACATACTGCGTTTTGATTGCGGAGGACTCATATTATTTTTTAAACAGATTAACTAGCTTAAAACAAGAAAGAAGAAGCTAATGAAGAAAAATAACAATAACTTTATTATCTATAGATTATTTATCAGATTATTATCTATAGATTATGTATCAATGAAGGTTGTTTATCAGATTATTATCTATATATTATTTATGAATGAAGATTATTTATCAGATTATTATCTATATATTATTTATGAATGAAGATTATTTATCAGATTATTATGTAGGGATTATTTATAAATGAAGTCCATCGAACTTCCTGAATGTGCTTTGAAGGTATTATAAACACTTATATTTAAATCCATCTGTTGAGGCGGTTGAATTTTCAAAGGGGAATTGTTCAAAGGAAATCACATACCTGTTTTCAGGCATGTGATTCATCATTTACAAGTAAAGTTGCGTAGACTGAGAAGCTTACGCAACATCACTATTTGTCTTCTTCTTTTTTTTTGTTACTCGCAATCAAGTAGGGTCATCGGTGATTGAGAATTTAATGCTAAGTACTCGTGCTCGATGCGGAACAGATTTCTCAGTAAAGTCATGAGACGGGTATAAATTTTGCAGTAAAAATTTTGATACTTATCCATTATTCAGAACACACCCAAATTGATTCAATAAACAACACGGGTTGAAACTATTCAGACGCATTGGGAGACAGATAGGATATGTATATATATATATATATATATATATATATATATATATATATATATATATATATATATATATATATATATATATATATATATATATATATATATATATATATATATATATATATATATATATATATATATATTTTAGTTAGTTAGTTTAGTTAGATATATAATTTAGGCTATATATTTACACATTAGGGGGGCGCTTTAAGTTTATCGGGCCTGTATGCAAAATGTAACCTAATCAAACTAAAATATACCTACAGCGTAGTTTTCCCACTGCTCCTAAGCCAATTGTCTCCGAGTACATATTGTTAAACAGGTTTTTGTCAGATTTTGCAAATCAAATCTCTCAAGTGTGTTCTGAATAATGGACAAGTACCCAAATTTTGACTCGCTAACAAGTTATAGATCGTGAGCGCACATAAGGTAATATATCTGAGAACGACCAAAAAAATATGAAGATGGGGCTCGATAAAGCACATTAAAAGGGTTCTCCCCTCTTCCTGGGAAATCAAAATACATTTGAAAAATATATATTTAAGAACGGAAAAATGAAATATATACAAAACGGGAATATGTAGATACAAATCTTTCTAAAAGTAATACTCCTAGTAGCTGTTACCCCTTCTCCTATTTGGGAAAGTTCCTGTTTGTGCTCAAGCTTCCAAACATTTAAATGTAAAAATAACATTATAAAAATTATATAAACGTAATCAAAAAGTAATAAAAATAATAATATAAAAATGATAAGAAAATTGTATAAATATAAACAATATCTTGTACCAATTAAATCAGAAACGACAGTTTAGTGTCGGAAAAGGGGATTGGTGCGTGACCCCCTATAAATTACGGGGAAAGTTAGTTTAGGGTGAATCAATTAATAAGCGAACGTATTCAAATATAAACCAAAGTAATTTGCAACGCTAAAACTTAAAACACCACGAGTATCAAAATAGAAATATCTTTTGAACCATCGGCCCACCTTAGGTCTATTCATTTGTGAAAACCATGATTTTTTTTTATATTTTTGTTGGTTGTTTCAAAACAACACGGCTTTTAGGGCACATCATCACATTTTCATCAGTGTTGGTAAATGATAATATAGATAGAAAAACCAATATAATGTTTAAATAAAGCAGTGGAACAAAAAAGAAAAGATCGGTATAACTAGCAGAATTAGAGAATAAATAGTTGAAAAATCAGTTTTTCTGTATTGCAATTTATATTTCAATTGAAGGGTGCAGTCTTTGGATTCAACTAAAAACTTTCTGACAGTTTACGGATTTTGTTTTGTCCTAATATGTTTTACCATCCTTGATGTAGGCAAGTATAGTTTAAAGTGCAACACCGTGGAGTCAGTATAAGGGTGACTCTCTCCCCCCCCCCTGCTCTCTAGGTTTCTAAAAATGGCTTTTTTGGAGTATTTTTAATGAAAAAAATTATTCTAAAATTGGAAAAACGTTAATATTGTTCCCCTGGATATATTAAAAAAAACATGTCCCCCATCACCCTCAATTTTGTGAATTTACGCCACCGTGCCGAAAGTGTTGACAATGCTTTCTGGGTTAACTGACCTGTTATCGTTTAGGGAAATGCTGGACGAGACTCCTGAAATAGACTTGAATACGGATTGGAAAGATGCCAAGAGGCTTATCAAAGAGGATCCGCGATATCTGAAATTTTCCAGCAGTGAACGCAAGTGTGAGAAAGAATTCAATGAATACATGAAAGACAAATTGGCGCAAGCCACGGAAGACTTCAAAATGCTCTTACAAGTAAGTTTTTTTACTGTTATCGCCTCTGATTCCAGGGTACCTGTCTTTCATGATTCAATCCTAACACATGATAGCCTGCCTAAGAATTCAAATGGGGAAGCCTATTAGGCTTGTCACTTGTTCGCCTGTGAGTCCAGGCAAATTCAGTCCCCCGTTTTGCATACAAGTCCGTCATGAGTCAACCCAAATATCTTGATAATCCCTTAGTTCTATCACTATCTACCTTTCTTGGCTTTTTCTCCAATTAGCCATGGCTTGCGAAAAATTTGCTACTGCTTTTGTTTCTGTTTTGTTAATAGTTATACTTCTTTAAGTCTCTGTTGTGACCCTGTTGCAACTTTTTTTCTTTTTTTTACTAGAGCGTGGTTGGGGGGGGGGTGGCTATTATTAGTTCAACTTACTAATAACTTCTTATGTGTGAACGACAAGTTAACACAAGCCAATATAGACTTGAAAATGATATTACAGATTCCTTTGGCTTTCAACTTTGTGTGTTTTCCATGGATTTCATGTCGTTTTTTTGTCCTGACACTGGAATATCAGTCTCTCTCTCTCTTTTTTTTCTGGGTTCTAGTTTCAGTACGATATATTTCATATGGTTAAAATCATTTAAGTGGTTAAACTTCAACAATGTAATCGTTTTTTATGGCACTTGGTATTAACCAAGTGACATATAGCAATCGCAAATTTTGTCGGTCTGTCGGTCCTGGTTTTGCTACTTTAGGCACTTCCAGGAAAGCTAGGACGATGAAATTTGGCAGACGTATCAGGGACCGGACCAGATTAAATTAGAAATATTCCCGATTTGACCATCTGGGGGGGAGTGGGGGGCCCGTTAATTCGGGAAGAATAGAAAAAAATGAAGTATTTTTAACTTACGAACGGTTGATCAGATCTTAATGAAATTTGATGTTTGGAAGGATATGGTGTCTCAGAGCTGTTATCTTAAATCCCGACCGGATCCGGTGACATGGGGGGGGGGGAATTGGGAGGAGGAAACCTAAAATCTAGGAAAACACTTAGAGTGGAGGGATCGGGATGAAACTTAGTGGGAAAAGCACAAGTCCTAGATACATGATTGACATAACCGGAACGGATCTGCTCTCTTTGGCGTAATTAGGGCGAGGGGAGTTAATTCTGAAAAATTAGAAAAAATGCGGTATTTTTAACTTACGAACGGGTGATCGGATCTCAATGAAATTTGAAATTTAGAAGGATATCGTTTCTCAGAGCTCTTACTTTAAATCCCGACCGGATCTGGTGACATTGGGGGGGGGGAGTTGGGAAGGGGAACCTAAAACTTGGAAAACACTTAGAGTGGAGGGATCAGGATGAAACTTGATGGGAAAAATAAGCACAAGTCCTAGATACATGATTGACATAACCGGAACGGATCCGCTCTCTTTGGGGTAGTTGGGGGAGGGGGTTAATTCAGAAAAATTAGAAAAAAATCGGTATTTTTAACTTACGAACGGGTGATCGGATCTCAATGAAATTTGATATTTAGAAGGATATCGTGTCTCAAAGCTCTTATTTTAAATCCCGACCGGATCTGGTGACATTGGGGGGAGTTTGGGGTGGGGAAACTAAAATCATGGAAAACTCTTAGATTGGAGGGATCGGGATGTAACTTGGTGGGAAAAATAAGCAGAAGTCTTAGATACGTGATTTACATAATTGGAATGGATCCGCTCTATTGGGGGAGGGGTTAATTCTGAAAAACTAGAAAAAATGACGTGTTTTTAACTTACGAAGGAGTGATCTGATCTTCATGAAACTTCATATTTAGAAGGACCTTGTAACTCAGATCTCTTATTTTAAGTCTCAACCGGATCCAGCGTAATTGAGGGGGGGCAGTTGGGGGGACCGGAAATCTTAGAAAATACTTAAAGCGGTGAGATCAGAATGAAACAGGAAGAATAAAAACCTGTCTAAGATACGTGACTGACATAACTGGACCGGATCTGCTCTCTTTGGTGGAGTTTGGGGGGGGGGGGTAATTTTGAAAATTGAGGTATTTGTAACTCACTAAAGGGTGACCAGATCTTAATGGAATTTGATATTTAGAATGATCTTGTGCTTTAAAGCTCTAATTTTTAATTCTGACCATATCCCATGACATTGGGGGGTGTTGCAGGGGGAAACCGGAATTCTTGGAAAACGGGAAAATTGGGGTATTTTTATCTTACGAATAGGTGATCGGATCTTAATGAAATTTGATATTTAGAAGGAATTCATATCTCAGCTCTTATTTCAAATTCCGACCAGATCTTTGACATTGGGGGGAGTTGGAGGGGAAATCTTGGAAAAACACTTGGAGTGGAGGAATCGGGATGAAGCTTGGTGGATAGAATAAACAAATGTCCTTGATACGTGATTGACAGAATCGTATTGGATTCGCTCTCTTTGGAGGAGTTGGGGGGAGGGGTTCATTGATTTGGCGAGTTTGGTGCTTCTGGACGTGCTAGGACGATGGAAATTGGTAGGCGTGTCAGGGACCTGGACAAATTGACTTGATAAAGTCGTTTTCCCAGATTCAACCATCTGGTGGGCTAAAGGGAGAGGAAAATTAGAAAAAATTAGGTATTTATAACTTACGAGTGTGTGATCGGATCTTAATGAATTTTGATATTTAGAAGGACATCATGACTCAGATCTCTTATTTTAAATCCTGACCGGCATTAAGCCTCTTATTTTCCTTTTAAATCAATCTATTGATTCATAGAATTTTGTTAGAGCTCATACCATATGAGTACTTAGCTCTTGTTATTATTAAAATTTGGTTTGTGTTATTACCATTTACCTCATAAATTTAAATCAATTGTAATTAAAGCCCTAAATTGTAATTTAGAGTATTTAAGGCTCCTATTGAATCTGATTCTTGTTTTTCTGGATAATACAGCACTGATGAATTTAGATTAAGTTCGTCTAGAATTATTCTAGTTCTTCCTGATAATGCTACACTTAGTAATTCAAATTAAAATTTTAAAAAGTTAAAATTTAATTAAGCTTTGTGTTATAAGTTAATAAGTATAAGTTATTAGTTAAGTATACAGTTAAGTTATAGTTAAGTATATAACTTAATAAGTTGTGTAATGTGTTATAAATTAAGCTTAAGTGTTTTGATTGATGTGCTAGCTGTTCCATGATAATCATAGGCATTTCGGTTTTGCCCTTGTTCAAATTATTCAATATTTCCTTACTCAGGCACGGACACTTGATATTTTTGGGGGGAGGGAATCCTAAAATTGTTTCATAATTCGAAAAAGGGGTGCCAATAAATTGGGGATTTGGAGGCCCCAATGTAAGTGCATGTTCTAAGTAATCACAGCTGCAATAACTTTAATTTATACAATCTGTAATTTTTTTTTTTTTTTTTTTTTTTTTTGCGAAAAAACATAGATTTAAACATTGTTTCATTCTTTAAAATTCAACAAGGGCTCCTCCTAAAAACGATATAAATAAAACGTGTGGGGCTCTTAGTAATGAGATGTAGGAAAATGAGATTTGAAGAAAGTTTTTTTTTAGGAATCAAAGATGATTAATCACAAATCAATGACTTCGGTAAAAGAGTCCGAGCAACACCTACGAGATATAATCGACATTCTTAAAAAAGACAAAAGGTATCATGTCCTGGAGCCAGTTGCTGAAGAGAGAACTGAAATGATTATGTCCTATCTCGAAGAACTTGAAGCTAGAGGTCCACCTCCCCCTCCGACAGCTACAGAACCATCAAGGAGGAAGTAATTCTTTTTAAATTTGTATTGCAGTGCTATTACAATTGTGTTTATTCATTTGGAATTTTTTATCATGGGTTGAAAGCACAGTTGAAAGTGGTTGTTGGAAGTTTCTTTTTTCTTTTCTTTTTGACTTCTCTTTCTTTTCTTTTCTTTTTTCCTTTTTTCTTTTCTTTTTCTTATTTTTTTTTTTTTTTTATTAATGAAGATAGTTTTTCAATGACATCAGTTTACGATGCAACTACGAAGAAGAAATATATTGATTATGTATCAATGAAAATACTTTAAATAGTCAATGACATATCAAATAGTCATTGTCAACAGAGTCTCAAATTGATTATACTTTCAGGGACAGGGAGGCTGAAAATTTTATTGAATTTGCAATAATATTAAATATTATTTAATTAATTATTAAATATTATGAAAATAATATTAAGTATTATTGAACTATATGAATAGAGTAAGATGGTGATCTATTAAACCTTTTATAAAACATTCGAATGAGGGGGGGGGAGAGGGAATGTTATAACCAAATTTCAATATGAAAGAATAAACTGGGTTGAAATGTTTAAGCAGTAATGGCTGTTAATAACTGTTAGCGGAATATTCCGTTGAAGTTTTTTTTTTTTTATAATCTCTAATTCTTGCGTTTTTCGGTGAAATTGTAGTGCTTTTACATATTATATTTGTTCAGGATAAACTTAATAGTAATTTAATGCTATTAACAGGGAAAATAGATAAAACCACGGTTGGCTCTGGAAGAATCTGTTTTCTGCCCATTTTATGCCATTTATGCACATATTCTGCCCTTTTTCACAGTTCGTTGATTTTATGCATGTATGGTCTATGAGGCCAGATTCGACAAAATGGCTGTTTATATCAGAATTGGCTAATTTCTGTTATTTGATCCGATTAAATTCTAATTCGATTATCTATATTTTTTCAGCATTAATCAGGCATAAACATTTTTCTTAGAAAAAAAAATTCAATTTTTATTTCTTTTTTGCATTAACCTGGCAAAAAAATTTCTTATAATAAAAAAAAAAGGTATTAGCCTACTGTATCCCAGACTCACCCAAGAGCGAGACACGGCTTTGTCTTGAAAATGCCTGTGTTGATGGATGAAAAGTATTATGGACATAAAGTATTAAATGTTTTTGGCATTTTGATTGTGTAAATATTTAAAATTCTTGTTTTTTGGGGGGTGGGGAGATAAACCACCATTTTTATGACTATGGACATCTTAAGCAATACATTTGTGTAATAGGCGTGTATTTATTACTGTCCTTCTTTCCATCAGCTGGATAGCATTGGAGAAATAATTATGTCTTACCTATTTGCCTTACCTCACCCGCTTTCTATTGTGCTTTCTAATGCACTGTCCGACATTGAATAGTTCTTTTGTACTATGTCAGAAGATAAAATGGTATCTTTTGAAATAAAAGATTTAAATTTGCTTTTTTTTTTGTCTTATTTTAGTTACTATATCTCTATTGCTCTAAGCAAAGGTGCGTGTATTAGTTCTTTCTTTAATAAAGGTAGAAATTCCTCTTTACATATTTAAAATTAGAAACCAGAAATTCATAGTTGTTTTAAACAATAGGATTTTCCAGTTTAATTTTTAAAAATATTAAATATGTAATTATTTGAGAATATCTATAAGTTAAATCAGTAGACAGTATCACCTAGCTGAATATATGCTGCACTTGCATCTACTTGAATACTAGCTCAGTACTTAGTACTTTTAATGTAGGTTCCATTGTACTTCCAATGACTGGGCGTTTTAAGCCTCACCTGGCATCTGAAATAAAATTTCGCGTTAAAAATTACCTTTTCCTTTTAAATATAACCTTCTTATTCTTGCTGAAGGACTGGGCCCTTTACACCTCACCTGGCATTCTGAAATTCAGATGCCACAGAACAATCGCATTACCTTTTCCTTTTTAATTTTTCATTTGCCACAGAACAATCGCTTCTGCAAGTTTTCGTTTAGTTCTCATTAACACTGCTAGGGAGAATAAACTTCCCCCGCCGCCCTTCCCTCTAGGAATAAAAAAAAATTTAGATAGTTGATAGTAGATGTTACTCTAGTATTGCTGTTGTTAGCAATGACACTAGACACCGATGTTTTCCAACATAAATCTTTGGCCGTATTATACCTTTAGAATCATAAAATCGTTCTAATATTTGCACATTTATTTCCCCTTTTTTAAGCTGTGGTCATTTCTTTTAAGCTGAATCTTGAAATTGTTCTTATATTTGCACTTTTTTTCTTTTTTAAACTGCTGGTCTTATTTAAGCGGAATCTAGAAATCGTTCTAATGATTGCATATTTATTTTCCTTTTTTAAGCTGTGGTCCTTTTCTTAACCAGAATCTTGAAATCGTTCTAATATTTGCACATTAATTTTTCTTTTTTAAGCTGCGGTCTTTTTTTAAGCTGAATCTTGGAATTGTTCTTATATTTCGATGTTGTGCCACCTAAAGGTCGTAACTGACAATATAAGGATTTTACAGCAAACAGAGATTTTAACCTTCAAAGTTGCAAACTTTCTTGATATTATTAATATTTTCGTACATTCAATGAAAATAGCTAACTAACACAGCACCATTTTCAAAAAATATCTAGCCCCCACGCTTTATAGGCTACTGGTATTTACGACTTTTAGGTGGGACAAGAATATGTGCCTATAGCCACTTAACACCCTCAATCGGATATCTAATTTTAATCAAAATACGTTGTAAACTGCACAAATTAGTACGCTGCTTCTTCGTCAATAACCTGCTGATCGACGTCTTCAACATCTGACTCTTCTAGAGCAATCTAATGACTTGCAAAGATCCTGTAAATCCTTATACTTGGCAGCAGGAAGAGGCAGTCGCTTTGGATAAGCTTTCTTGAGCTGCAGCTCAGATGCGTCTACACTTCCCATTCTAATATCAAATGACTTAAAGTCCGATTCAAAATCATACTTGAAATAAACCAAATTTGGAGCGTCTTTGTAAACACGAATGTGTTTGATGTTGTTCCAAAGAACAGTTGGTTCGTATTAGATCCTCTCCAAGAGAATGGAAGTCCAACCAATGCTTGGGATCGTCAGTAACATTAACAATGTATGGAAAAGGGTTGATTCGTTCTAGAAGGCAGATGGTCCGCTATCCCCTGATACTGAACACTGGAACGTTCCTGGCAGCCCGTTCAATGTAAGCTTGCATTGTACCCCCTCTTGCTACGCATGGCCAGAATTTAGAAGAAAATATGGTTTATTTCCTGGACATCTGGCAGGGTCATTATCGAAAATACATACATACCGACCATAAACTTGTCCCTAAACTGTACCCCACAACAATCGGTCACAAAGTAGAACTTTTCACATTAATATTTGTTTTCATTCAGTTTAACAGAACTGTAGAGGTTTAATTTTAACCCCTCTTGCCTTAGGTGCAGCTCAAGGGAAGGCACAAATTGCATGTACCTTCCCTTGAGTTGGATGTCGAACACAATTAGATTGTAGATGGTCAGTTTGCGCTTATAGACAATTGGTCGAGTCTCCGACTTCGGTGTCTCCAGCACTTTCTGCAAGTCAACGTAGTAAAGCTTTGCTGCCTCAAAGCCTTCTCTACACTGATTTATTTTTTCCTTTATTTCATTTTTCAATTCCCTTGCCATTTTAGCACTAAGAAGATATTCATCAGAATTTGTTTTTTCACCTTCTTTTTCTGCAAGTAGCAAAAAGCTCCATCTAGTGCAAACTGGACGCTGATCTTTCTTGGGAACATGAAAAGATCTGTTCATAGTTTTGAACACTTTAATGTACTCTTTTCTTGATGCTGGTCCTCTTCTTTCGTCAACACACTTTTCAAGATACAGTCTGTACAGCTTAGACAAGTTAAGTCGTGCATCCAGACACAGCCTCGTTGAATTTTTTCGGCTATAATGGTAATCAACCGCAGGGAAACTTCCAGTGTGCTTTCTGATAAAATCAATTTGTTCGTTAGTTATCTTTTTTTTTTTTTTTTCTTTTTTTTTTGAAGTTTCGGGGGCTTGTCTCAGCTCTCTTATCTGAAAAAGCAGTGCCTGCCACAGAGGTATTCATAACACAGTTTCTAACAAACTTTTCTCCGAGCCCTAGGACACCAAGAAAAAAGGCTTTGCACGCCCTTTTCTTTTCACTTGTGACTGTTAGAAAATAATCGAATTATCGAAACATTCATGATTGATGAAAATCTATCATGGAAAACACATTCAAATATTATAGCTTCAAAGTTGTCCAGATCTCTGGGTGTGCTTCGCCGAGTTAAAAACCTAGTATCCTATAAAATTCTTCGGTTACTTTATTTTGCTATTTTTTACCCGTATATTTGCTATGGTTGCTCTTTATGGGCTAGTAATTTTGCATCATGTTATAAAAAAAAATCAAAAATAAAGCCGTTAAACTTTTATCACCTAAAACTTTATTTACTCATAATATTAATGAACTTTATACTAAGAATCAGCTTTTTGATATTTCGAAAACAAGAGACTACCAAGTTAGTATTTTCACATGTAAATTTATTAATAATATACTTCCCTCTTCCTTCGAAAATTTTTTCTCCATTAATTGTGATCTTCATAGCCACGATACACGAGGGGCATCAAATCTGGTACACCCATTTAGAAATACGGCTAGAGCTTCTTTCGTGATTAGAAATTTTGCCCCCTCTGTATGGGATATTATTCCAATTGAAATGAGAAATTCGAGTCATTTGACTTCCTTCAAGGCTGTTGTTAAGAGATTCTTCCTTGCAAAAGAATAGTATGATAATGATGCAAAAGTATAGTAATAATGCGTGAGTGTCATAAGTAGAATCTTTGTATGTAGAGTAGAGATGACCGCCACCTGCTGCCAACAAGCCCCTCGGGGCTTTCTTAGCAGGTGCAACAAAATGTTTTGTATACATGTTTTTGAAATAAATTAATCTAATCTATGGGTAATAATTTCTGTTCGTTTTAAGTTTTAACGCTGCTCCTTACTTCCAGTTGAAAAAAACTTTTTCATATTTATTTTTTCGTTGTTTTTTTTTACCATTTTTTTCCAATAACCATTACTATATGTAAGCACTGGTCAAAGTTTGTAACTTATAGCCCCTCCCACGGGGACTGTGGAGGAGTAAGTCGTCTCCAAAGACATAGTTATAAGGTTTTTCGACTACGCTGAATAAAATGGCTATCTCGGAATTTTGGTCCGTTGACTTTGGGAAAATAATTAGCGTGGGAGGGGGCCTAGGTGCCCTCCAGTTTTTGGTCACTTAAAAAGGGCACTAGAACTTTTCATTTCCATTAGAATGAGCCCTCTTGCAACATTCTACGACAACTGGGTCGATACGATCACCCCTGGGGAAAAAAAACAAATAAACACGCATCCGTGATCTGCCATCTGGCAAAAAAATACAAAATTCCACATTTTTGTAGATACGAGCGTGAAACTTCTACAGTAAGGTTCTCTGATAAGCTGAATCTGATGGTGTAATTTTTGTTAAGATTCTATGACTTTTAGGGGGTTTTTCCCCCTATTTTCTAAAATAACGCAAATTTTCTCAGGCTCGTAACTTTTGATGTGTAAGAACTTGATGAAACTTATATATTTAAAATCAGCATTAAAATGCAATTCTTTTGATGTAGCTATTGGTATCAAAATTCCATTTTTTAGAGTTTTAGTTTCTATTGAGCCGGGTCGCTCCTTACTACAGTTCGTTACCACGAACTGTTTGATTTGGAAAAAATACTTCGTTAAGAAACAAAACAATGCAGAATTAGTTGTAATTAATGCGTATTGGATGCGAGGAAAACCAATTAAGCTGTATTTAGACTCAACAGAATTTTATTCCAAACACCTGAAGAGAAAATCTTGAAATCATTCAGATGGAAGAGGTTTGATTCCGATATAGTTGTGAAACATTAATCTTTCAAAAGGTAAGTTATTTAATATTTGTATGAAAAATGGGCTATGACTGGTCAGCTAAAAATAATCTACCAATTCGAAACAAATTTACATTCTTACGAACCCTTATGTAAACCACCATAAAAGCTTATTTAGCTATTGCGAAACCATTTGTCATTAAGAAAATTTTGCAACATGCACGCAGAAATTTGAGATAAAAGTGTTATTTTCAGCATTTTGGAAAAATTGAAACATAACGTAAAGCTTCTGAACAAATTGATCATTTCATCTCCGAAAATATGCCTTATCTGCCTTTTTAAAAACCAAAGGAAAAAACATTGTTGGCAAAAGAAAACTTAGAACAAGGAGAAAATTGAGACAATTCAAAGCCAATGAAAAAAAGAATAAAAATGCAAAAAAAAAATCTCACTTAAGCCGTGTCTTCAATGAGGCTTTTTCAGGCGAAGATGTTGCATTTTTATTGGCGCATAAACTTGGTATATTTGATTTCAGTACTCAATTTGCACTGAAAATTAATAATTAGGCTGACCCCTGATGCTGCATTAAGTGATTGTTTCCCAATTAATTGTTAGTGAAAAAAATAGTTGCTATCAAATGCTTAAGTGTGGATGGAATTGCCTGTCACTCTTGGCAGGCTGAACCACAATAACTACTGAACATTTTCAATACCACAGTGGATTTTCCGTCAGTTTTCTCATCTAATTTCGCTCTATTCATCTTTGACAAAGTTTGAAAATTGAGTTGGTATACGCTCTATATTCCCTTCCTGGGCCTCGCTGACCTTTCGGTTAAGTATGAGATGTGAACATAGTCCGCATGGAATGATGCACACACAATATAGAATGGTTTGCAGGGCCAGGTCATTTTATGATTTTTTTTTTATTATTTTCAGACGTAGAACAAAATATACAAAATACTTTTTTTTTCTTGTCACTCTTGCATTTCCAAATTGCTTCCTTCCTTGTCCACCACAGTTTTATTTCGTGATTAGGCTGAAGGGGTTTACCTCGTTCCACGCTCTGAATAACTCTGTATTCCGAAAGTCAGACCTCGCAAACCCTTCTGTTAAGAGCCGGATGGAAAGGGCCATCCATCACTTTTTTACGCTCCACCTGTTCTCCTGAAAACGCAATAAAAATATATTCATCATTCTGGATCCAACACCAACTTGACATTAATCCTGGTACACATAAATGTATTGCATAAACACATTTTTTTTTTCGCACGTACATATGGTAATAGTATATTTCTGAATTGGAATTAATGGAAAAAATTAAGAGAACTGGCCGCCACAAGGAAAGTTTGAGACGAGATTGAGGTAGGTCTAGATTTCAATGTTTGGCCATGACAGTATTTTCGCCTCTTTCATTAGCTTTATAATCTTATTAGTTTTATTCTTTTTATTCTTTTAGTTAAATAATGATCAGGTAAAACTGCGGCCCTTCATGAAATAATTTCGCTGGGTCATTTTTGCGAGTTGCCAAAACTCGAAAGGTGTTTTTCCCGCCCAAGTAAGTAATGCATCTGAATATGATGAGCCTACTTGGCAACTCTGCTATGATTAATCGTCTAAGAATATTTTCAGACTTTGTACCTTATTCGGCTATAGTTATGATTGTAATCATGGGCGGACTCATAAAGCTGAGTCGAGGGTTAGGCCACTAAGGCCTGTTGCCTCCCATAATATGCATATGTGTATATATATATATATATATATATATATATATATATATATATATATATATATATATATATATATATATATATATATATATATGTATATATATATATATATATATATATATATATATATATATATATATATATATATATATATATATATATATATATATATACATATATATATATATATATGTCATATATAATAGTACCAATATCCGCTGGGTTTGGTGTTTCGAGATAGGGCTTGCCTATCTCTTTTTTCTTTCCAAGAAGAGTCTTCTAATGCTAGCAAATTAGACTGCGACGCCGCACCAATTTTCTTTTTGGCGTTGAATAGCTGATTTTTAGAGGAGAGAGTGGCGTGCCGCTGGCTAGTGCCAATTTTTCTTATAAGGGAGGGGTTTCAAGTCTTTTAAAAACACCCCTAGTCACATATCGTTCAACTCTGAATAGACAAGCAAGTCTATTAAAGCCCTTTGGAACTCTAAGGGCATGTACTACATAATGACACATAAATGCGAAAAAAACGGGTCAAAAGAAAGAACACTCAAAAATTTGTGAATCAAAGGACTTTTTTTATACTTTTGAATCTCTTTTTCCTTCTTTTTTTAACTTTTTTTTCTTTTTAATAAGCGGTCGCGTTCACTTCCCTCCGTTTTTATGTTTTCGTGTTTTTTGTACATGTCGTTGTGCTCAATACAGTATCATGCCTTTCAACCCAGTGTGTTTAACAATAGTGAAGCAGTTTTTCTTCTTTGTGTGCAGCAGAATGGAGAAGTGGGGACCCATTTTTTGGTGGAAGGGTATGAAAAGCAATAGACAACTACTTCTTGTAAATTCCTCATAGCATTTAAATTAGACCCAGTTTGGGAACCATAACTAGGACAAGATTTACACAATGGAAGCCATAATGGACGTAAAAACAAGGGATGCTGCTTTCTATCTCCTTTTTTAACAGACAGAGGTGTTGCAAAGAGGGGGGGGGGCAACCCAAATTTTTGAGATTGGACCAATTTATTTATTCTGTGAAGGAAGTCTCGTAGTGATATTTCTAGTTTTTTAAAGAAGGTCATAGCTAAATCAAAATCTAAAATCGTACGGTCAGTTTGAAAGAAAAGTTGAGGATTTGGCTGAATTTCGCATGAAATTTTTATCTTATTCTTCTCTTTGCCGAAATCCAAGTGAATTTTCTGGAACGATTATGGTAAAATGCGAAATTCGTTAACTTTGCATTTTTGTAGTTTTGCCAAATCAGTCCTATTTAGACTAAGAAAGTAAAACATGTTTTTTACCTTAAATAAGTTATTCACTTACCGAATTTACTGTTTTAGCATTGGTTTGACCTGTTTTATTTTTAATCTTTTTTTTCGGCAAGGCTGAACAGGAGCAATAAAATCAAAAAAGCAAAATATGGCCTTGGTGGTAAGAGTTCAAGAATATACTTTGAACTCATGGATTCTTAGATTCTTAACTTATAATCGTCGATATAAGCTGGAGTTTTCATCTGAGTAAAGAGCAAGGCATTGAGGAGGAGGCAACCCCCCTTCTATACGAAATTATTAATTGCGCCCTCAAGTTTTAATATTGTTCCTTACTTCCAGTTGATAAAACTTTCTCTTTTTTAAGTTCTGATCATTTTTAAAATGATGTCGATAAATCCAACCCTCCCATATAAAATTCCGCCTCTCTTGCGAAAAATTTCTTCATGGATACTTCATCCCGTCTAAAATCCCTCCTGGGAAATTCCTCCAGACAATTCTATCCTCGCTAAAAATTACCCCTTGGAAATTCCTCAGATAATTCCGCCTGGAAAATTTTTCCTAGCCGACTTTTATCTGAAAAAAATACTTGAAAATCCTTCCCTACGTGGAATTTTTTCCGAAAATCATCATTCCCCCATTCCCCGACGGAAACACTCCCCTGGAGAAAATTCTCTGGCAGATAATTCTTTCCCCCAAGGAAAGAAAACCAGACAATTCAGACAACGTTAAAATTTCCCCCGCAACATCTTCAAATGTAAACTCGCGTCGTCAAAGAGAAATTAAGACAAGTAAAAGAATTTCCTATAGGAGTTCTGGCAAACTCCTCCTGTGTGAAGTTTCTTATGGAAAGTTCGGCCTCGAAAACTGTCCTTCCCAAGAAAAATTATCCCTATGGAAAACCCTCTCCCAAACAGAAAATATCACCGTCTTCTGAAAAACCTCTGTATACATCACCATAACAAAACTATGTGCAAACAATGGGAGAATTTGCTTATATCTTACGGCCCTTTCCCCAGACGCTGGGGGATCATGTCATCCCCCAGAAGGATGGTTATTGGATCTTTCAGCTATACTGAACAAAATGGCTATCTTAAAATTTTGATCTGATGACTTTCGGGGTAAAAGCGCGTGTGAGAGAGGCTAGTCCCTCTTTTTTCTTTGGTCACTTAAAAAGAACACTATAACTTTTAATATAGTTTTTAACGAGCCCTCTCCCAATCTTCTAGACCCCAATACTGTTACCTCTTGGAAAAAAATATACACGCATCAGTGATCATTCTTCTGGCATAAAAAAATAATTCCAAATATCTCAGATTTTTGCAGATGAGAGCTCGAAACTCTATAGTTGTGCTCTGTAATACGCTGAACCCGATGGTGCAATATTGACATTTTCTCATGATCTTAGCTTTGATAGGGAAAAATGAACTTAACAAATTTTATATATTATATAACTTATACAAAATTTTACGTATTTTCTGGTTAAAACTCTGTTATTAGACTTTTACAAAGCTGCTTAGCACATTAGCTTACTTTTACACAATAATCAACAAATCACTGCAAATGCACAAGGCTAAATATAGACCGACTGATGACGTTCCAACGCTCTGGTTTGACTGACTTTATACCTTCGAAATATTTTTCCATGCTGGTGTGTCTTTTATCGGTGGCTAGCTGCTGATAAATTGGCGTGGTGAGGGGGTAGCTTCCAATTGAGATTGCCCCTCAAGGTATCTTTTCTGGCATGATGATCCGTCCTTCATACGACCAAGAAAATTGACCTTCCTCCGGCCTGATTTTCATAGTCATTAATGAATTAATTTAGTCCAATTTTTCCAAAACTAGAGAGGATACTACTGACTGAAATTTGGAGTAATAGGCTTTACCTTTCCCTAGCACTATCAGTGGCACAACAAGAATGTTGTCATCACTACCGCGTTGAATAGAGTTACGCTACAATAAACTTGTAGATTTTTCTCTCTGTAATAACAAAGGGTAAACATTAACTACTCTAACCCTCAAACTCCTGTGGATCTTCTATAATTTCGACCTATTGAGTAGAAATGGCGCATGATAACCTGAATGGTTTCGGGAAATTCTCGTTTAAGTTTCGGATTTTTCACAAAGGTGGCGTTTGGATGTTCCAGAATTGTTTATTTAAGTCTCGTCCCGCTGGTGTACCATTTCAATTCAATGATGACATATAATGATGCATTATGAACTTGGAAAATAACGGGTTCCTAACGTTCAAAACATTTTGCCATGCAAAGATTTCAGGCTCCGAACTTGCTCTGGAAAATCCCTGTTGTTTGCCATCTATATTATTATTTATGCATATGCTGCGATCCATCCAAGCCACATAGGAATTTACAGAATAGCCTATTTCAGAGTTGAAAAATGGATTAAGCAGGAAATGCTTTGAGAAGGTATTTGTATATCTACTGGATCTTAAAAATGTTTGTTGCCAAATTTCAAGTGTGTGCCTTTTCATTACCTTGGCAGTTGTTCTGCTTGGAAGATGAAATTGCAAGTGGGGGATATGCAGAGAAGAAGTAACCATAAAATTTTGCAAGGGGGGGGGGGTATTCTTAATTAAATTTGCGGGATGACAATAGACTAAAGGATATGTCTCTTGATTAGGATATTTGGCTGAATATTGAACTTGAAGGAGTATTCACAAATCCTAAACTGTGCATCAATAATGTAGCCTATTTGGAGAATTAGACCTAAATATAGACTTAGCCTATGGTTACAAGATTTGGTAAAATTCAATTTCAGCTATTTTTAAGAGTAGTTAGGCTAGGAAAATAAAACTTTCAGGGATGAGTCTACAAGATAAAGTATGTCCCAGGAAGGTATTCTGAATTAGGCCTACCTACCTCCACTCCTTCTCCCTCTAGACTGTCCTGAAATTTGCCTACATGAGAGGTCTATACCTATTGAAATTTTGACAAAACAGCATTTTACATTAATTTTCAGTTATCAGTTACTTATTCTCTGGCTTTAGTTTTGAAATGCAATTCTTTAAAACCTTATAAATTGGGATTGAACAAGGCTGTGAAGCTGAAAACGTTTTTTTTGTACTTCATGTAAGCAGAAAATCTATTTTGCAAGTTTTTAATTTTATAAGACAGGTTTTTAAAGGTCATCAAAGGTTAGGATCCTCTAGAGGAAGAAGGATTAGAAGTAGGTGCTTCCAAACACCTTCCAGGGACATACTTTGGTAAATAAATTACAGTTCATATAATTGACCTTCCAATAAAGTGAACATACTGCTCAATGTCTTTTTTATGCTCTTTACAAATATAATAATAACTTCTATTGTAAATTCAAATTTAAGCACTTTTTGACCTAATTTAACTATAAATTATTTTGACATCAAGAAAATATAGTATTATTTTGTTGAAAACAACCAAGAAAATAGTTTTGACAAAACATAGTAGGCTATTATTTTGTCAAAACAACTGATAACTCATACTTTGATTGAAAATTTGTCATTTTAAGAGCTCAAGAAGTGCTTGAATTTGCAATGGAAACAATTATTATATTTGTAAAGAGCTTAAAAAAGGCATCAAGTGGTATGTTTGCTTTATTGGTAAAATGACCAATAACTCTTACTCTTATTGAAAATTTGTCATTTTTAAGAGCTCAAAAGTGCTTAAATTTGAATTTGCAATAGAAGCAATTATTATAAAATACCCATCTCTGAAAGTTTTTTTTCCTAACCTAGCCCCTTTCCAAGATAGCCAAAAGTAGCTAAAATAAATTTTCACTCCAGATTCCATTATTGACATAGGGACAAGGTGAATACACTACTGGATGCCCATTTGTGCTCCTTCTAAATATGATACTCATTTTATGCAAAAACACAAAACCAACCAGAGCTGTTTCTAAGTTTGGTTATTTCCAGGGCAAAATTAATTACAACAGCCTCCTCCTAGCTCAAATATAAGCAAATAAAGCCAAATCATATGGGTAAGTCTCTAGCCATAGTGCCTTGAGCAACTTTCCTGGTTGCCCCTTTCCCTTTGAACAGCTTTGTTCCCCAACCCCATCTGATGGTCCTATGAACAGACAACCCTATGTGTGCAAACCCTATAGGCTTGCACACAAAAAATACCCAAAAAGCTAATTTCTTGCTTTATAATATGAGGCATATTTCATTAATCAAATCATGTTTACTTCCACTGTAAACATGTCCCCATGCTATACTGTGAACTCCATGCTCCAAATGAATAATCTTTGAAGTTGCCCCCCTGAAATTACGTCAAAAAAGGGGTGATTTAATAACAACCCAGAAGCTGCTGAAATCATGGTTAGTAAAATAAGTATTTATTACTTTTCTCTAAGCTTTATAAGATGAGGCATATTTCATTATTCAAATTATGTTTACTTCCATTGTAAACATGTCCCCATGCTATACTGTGCTCCAAATGAATAATCTTTGAAGTTGTCCACTCTGAAATTATGTCAAAAGAGGGGTGATTTAATAACAACCCAGAAGCTGCTGAAATCATGGTTAGTAAAATAAGTATTTATTACTTTTCTCTAAGCTACATTAGAGGCCACATTATAAAATTCCATTTTCCCTGGTTTTGAAGAAGAGAGTAGTAAATCTGCAGTTTATAACATAATTTAGCTAAGATGAAACTGAATATATCACTTACTGCCTTTCTGTATGTTTTTTCATAATTCAATAATTGGTTCTGGGATAAATTCCATTTTGAGAACCTAAAAGGCTCAAAATAGTCCATAGTCAACAAAAGTTCAAAAGCATGTTTCTAAAAAAAGGGGGTAGTGATAAAAAATTTCCATTTGCATCTGATTCAGGAATGGTAGTTATTATATCCTTAGTCCTAATAGTAAATTGTTATTTTGAAAAAAATTGGAAATTTTTAAAAAGAGCTAGAACCACCTCAAAAATGAGGCTAGTTTGGCTATAACATCATTTTTCAGGGATTTCTGGCTCTAAAAAAATTCTGCAAATTTGTTTTTTTCCTATTAACATTTTACTATACAAACTAAGAGGAACAATAATTACCACTCCTGAATCAGCTGAAAATCCCAATTTTTCAGTAGGCAGTTTTGTTAAATTTTTGGCAACTATGGACTTACACAACTATTTTTACATTTTGGGACCCCATTAAGGGCTCAAAATGGTATTTTGAGCCCTTAAAAATGTAATACAAAAATATGTTATAAACTTCAAATTTACCAAGAGAGCAACAGAATTTCCTAATGTTAGAACAGTGTCACTGAAGAATAGGTTGACAGAAAATACAGTCACTATAGATTCATTCAAAGCTAGGGACAACAAAGATTGGGCCAATGCTGTCTAGAAGCTTAATTGGGACTCAAACATATACTGAAACCATTATACTGGGAACATGAAGAAATCTACAGGAGGTTACCACCTTATTTTGCTGGTAATTAAAACTAAGGTAATTCCTGAATCATTTTAGATGATATTTGATGTTCAATAGATCTGAAACTTTTGTAATCAAACATTAGGTAGGTCTTATGCCCAAAATTATGTAGCCTAGTAGATCTTTGCTGCTTAAAGGAAACCATTTACAAAGAAAACAAAGCTTCAACTGATGCAGAGCAACAGAGAAGTATATTAATTAGGGCTATGGGACCTTCAAGAGGGGTGTTAGTACAATTGTGAGTAGAATGATGAGCCTTTTGTATTTATAAAGAGCAGAAAAAGACAGTGAGTAGTGTGTTTACCTTACTCCCATGCCATTTGCAGAACATCGTATTTACTACAAACAATTCTGCTTCCTCCTTCCCAAAAGGGAACTAGGTCTTTAATAAATTTCAAAAAAGACTTTATAAAAGTGAAGGGTAAAGTTCTAGTTGAGAGGCTCCTTGTTATATTAGAAAGTAGTTATGCTAAGTGAATACAACTCTTAGGAATTAATACAGGGTTCAAAATTAACCTTGGGAAGGTACTAACAAAGTGTTGTTATTTCTATGGGTTGGAAGCTTATATACATAGTGGTTTTATGCTAATCTAGATTTGGATATTTCTTCTTTTTTTTTTACATTTTAGTATAATTCTGGGATTTCAGTCTAGATTTCATAGGTTCTAGTTTTTGAAGAAAAAAAAAATCATTATTTCAGTGGAGTTTTAAGCCACATCAAAGGTTTTTTTTTTTCTAAAATCTTATTAACCAGGGTTACGCAAAGGTAAATGTTTAAAACACTTTTCTTATGCCTAATTTAAGCAGTAGGTCTATTTTTCAAGGTTTTACTTTTGTAATACAAAGATTGAAAAAAACTCATCAAAGGTTAACACTCCTTGAAGTGGGAATGAGTGAAGGTAGGCCTAGGTACTTTAAAAGACCTTCCTAGGAGACTTTGGGCTGTGGAACCCATTCCTGAGAGTTTCATCCTTGTAACTCAACTACTTCACTAGATGAACAAAAGCCCCTAATGTAAAATTTTACCAAAGTGACGGCCAATTTTTAGTTTAACCTATTACTTTGCTTGGTACAACATGAACACACCACAATGTAATTTTGTGTAAATATACTGTTGCTACCATTGCATAATTCCATTTTGAACCCCTAAGGAGATCCTTAAAGTGATACCTCATTCTTCTTTTTGGGGGGGAAGGGGTCAAAGAGCTAAGGTGAGGATATACCATTCAATTTTAATTCCAGCACTAAGTTAATATACCAAAGTTATATTTTCTTTTGTAGATAAGTGCAGTATATTTAAAGTTTTTCCATCATACTTAGCCATTTAGAATGTGAACACACAGCCTGATACAAATTTTTATACTTTTTCTAAACATACTGATTACCTCCTTTGCCATTTAGTTTTTAGTCCTCAATGTGATACCTTGCTGTTTGTTATTTGCCAGTAAATAATGGTTATAAATAACTCTGAAACTATTTAAACCAATTGTTAAGACTTATTTATATCAATCTACAGAAGTGTTTTGTATGCTTCCCCCTTATCTTTCTGATGGATGACTATGGACCCCACTACAGTCTGAATTTTCTTGCTATGTTTCAGAAAAGCATAGCTCTTTTCTTCCAACCAATTGATTAGCATCTATACTAAAAGTAGTAAGGAAGAAACATCAATGCTAAGCCTTGGGTCTGAAACTGTCAATTGAATTATCAATTGAATTGTCAATTGATAACAAGTTAATAGTCATTGCAGGATTCTATACAACAAAAAAAACGTAACTCGTGTGCATTAGGTCAATTTGTAAGTTAGGGGAGACCAGTGCTCAATTCAAAATGTATATAAAGGCACAAGGGTATCCATAGAGGAGGATGAGTTTGTTTTCAACTCTTCTTGTGGGACCCCCTCCCGGTTAAAGGCTATGAATTTACAAATTGTGCAACACTGGTAAACTCCAGAAAAATGATATATTTCTAGAAAAAAATAAATTTCCAAGCCCTTGACTCCTAGAAGATATTTGTTTCAAATGCCAACTCCCTCCACGCCATGCAAATTTCTTAGTGTTTTACAAATGGTATGCATCTATTCCGTCATTGTTCCTCTTTGCTAACTGGGAAACTGTAATCTTTTGAATAGTATGCAAGTAGATTTGTGACGAACAGTAGAGTCTTAGAGTCCACCAATGTTGTCTTAATAGGAGTGTTTAGCTTTCTTGTTTTGCTGGTTAAGTGTTTATTGAAACTCTGGTGTGTCTTTTGAAACCTGTATGTTGTCTTGTGAGTAGAAGAACAGATCTGTTACCGCAAAATCTTTTTTACTAATACATAGAAAATCTACTTAGACATGGTCTTGGGCCTTAAAGTTACAAGAAATTTCTTATATATTCCCTACCTTTTAACTTGCAACTAGATATAAATCTTTTAAAATAAATAAAGTAGTTGTCTGCTTCTGTGTAATCCAAAATTAGTTGTTGGATTGTAATTCAGTGACAGATGACTGTAATTGTAGTCATTCTTATTGCTCAGTTCTCTTTTAGTCTCATATATTGGATGACCTCTGTTTAACAATAGATAGGGGCACTTGGGTGGGTGAACAGGTGCCCCCCCCCCCACTACCCTACAGCTCCACTGAAGGCTTAGGCTCCAGTAAAACACAGTGATAAAATTCTGTTTGAGAGGAAGATTGTCATTAATATCAAGTATTATTTCAGTAAATTATTAAGATCTGTGCATCTCCCCATAGCTCATTATCTCCCTTCTTGTTTGGCAAAAGTCTCTTGTGCTCCCTGTCACTTCAAAGTTGGTTGATACTCCTCAGTGACATTGATTTTTTTTTCTTCCAAGGGGCAAAGAACAACTACTTTGGTATTTTCATAAGGGCAAAAAAGGGGAAGCATAGGGCCCTGTTAATTTTTTCTTGCAAATTAAGAGTAAACACTCAGCAGGTATCCTTATGGCTCTTGCGATAGGATGTTTGTGGTGTCTGTTTTCTTGTGATGTTTGTGGTAACTATTATTTTCATTTGAAAAATTTGTATATATTATTTAGTTTGGTTTATTTGGATTGTAACCTTATATGTACAAAGGTATGACCCAGTGTTGCCAAATGTCTGGCTTTTAATCATGCCCCTAAAGTACCATTTTTCTAATGGAATTTCACTGAATGTATGATTTTCTCTAAAAAAAAGTGCCAATTTGAAAATTTCAGTGAGCAACTGCCTCAAAAAAGCACCCAAATGGCGCAAATTCACCCCAGATGGCAACTCTGGTATGACCCTCAGGAAAGGGATCAGAAAATTTTTCCAGGGAGGGGGTGAGAGCAAAAAAAGTAAATTTTTAGACAGTATTTTCTAACTTTCCCTAGGAGGTGGAGTCCAGAGTATATCTGCAATAAGACAGCCCACACTTTTATTATGTTTGTCTCTTATCTGTTTGTGGTGTACATGCCTGTAGCAGGTGTGTGCATGGATAAGGTCCTTGGGATGTCAGGGATACTTTGTCTTTTACTCACCATCTACTCTTAGAGATATATAAAAGGGTATTTGTAAGGGTATTGTTCCCGGTTGGTCTTCAACTGGAAGTGCCTAAAGTAGCAAAACCAGGACCGACAGAATTTGTGATTGCTATATGTCACCTGGTTAATACCAAGTGCCATAAAAAAAAAAACAAAAAAACATTAATTACTAAAAGAAAAAGAAAATCCGAAAACGTCAGCTCCACATGTTTTGTTGTTGTTTTTATGGCATTAACGAAGTGACATATAGCAATAGCAAATTCTGTTGGTCTGTCAGTCCTGGTTTTGCTACTTTAGGCACTTCCAGGTAAGCTAGGACGATGACATTTGGCAGGCGTATCAGGGACCGGACCAGATTAAATTAGAAATAGTCGTTTTCCTGATTTGACCATCTGGGGGGGGGGGGGGGCCCGTTAATTCGGAAAAAATAGAAAAAATGAAGTATTTTTAACTTACGAACGGTTGATCAGATCTTAATGAAATTTGATGTTTGGAAGGATATCGTGTCTCAGAGCTGTTATTTTAAATCCTGACCGGATCTGGTGACACTGGGGGGGGGGGGAGTTGGGAGGGGGAAACCTAAAATCTTGGAAAACACTTAGAGTGGAGGGATCGGGATGAAACTTGGCGGGAAAAATTAGCACAAGTCGTAGATACATGATTGACATAACCGGAACGGATCCGCTCTCTTTGAGGTAGTTGGGGGGGGGGGGTACTTTGGAAAAATGAGGTATTTGTACCTTACAAAAGGGTGACCAGAACTTAATGAAATTTGATATTAGAAGGATCTTGTGCTTTAAAGCTCTAATTTTAAATTCCGACCAGATCCTGTGACGTTGGGGGAGTTGGAGGGGGAAACCGGAATTCTTGGGAAACGTGAAAATTGGGGTATTTTTATCTTAAGAATAGGTGATCGGATCTTAATGAAATTTGATATTTAGAAGGAATTCATGTCTCAAAGGCTTTATTTCAAATCCCGACCAGGTCTTTTGATATTGGGGTGAGGTGGAGGAGGAAATCTTGGAAAACACTTGGAGTGGAGGAATCGGGATGAAGCTTGGTGGATAGAATAAGCAAATGTCCTTGATACGTGATTGACGTAACCGTACTGGATTCGCTCTCTTTTGGGGAGTTGGGGGGAGGCGTTCAGTGATTTGGTGAGTTTGGTGCTTTTGGACGTGCTAGGACGATGAAAATTGGTAGGCGTGTCAGGGACCTGCACAAATTGACTTGATAAAGTCGTTTTCCCAGGTTCGACCATCTGGGGGGCTAAATGGAGAGGAAAAATTAGAAAAAATGAGGTATTTATAAATTACGAGTGGGTGATTGGATCTTAATTAATTTTGATATTTAGAAGGACATCGTGACTCGGAGCTCTTATTTAAAGTCCTGACCGGCATTAAGCCTCAGATTTTCCTTTTAAATCAATCCATCGGTTCTTAGAATTTTTTTAGAGTTCATACCATATGGGCTCTTGGCTCTTGTTTTTATTTGTTTTGTTATTATTGTGGGGGTTGGAGGGGCAAACCAGAAATCTTGGAAAACGATTAGAATGGAGAGATCGGGATGAAACTTGGTGGATAGAATAAGCAAATGCCGTAGATCTGTGATTGACGTAACCTGACTGGATCCATCCTCTTTGGGGAGGAAAGAGGGGTCCAGTGCTTTGGTGAGTTCGATGATTCTGGACGTGCTAGGACGATGAAAAGTGGTAGGCGTGTCAGGGACATGCACAAATTGACTTGATAAAGTCCTTTTCCCCGATTCGACCATCTGGGGGGCTGAAGGGAGAGGAAAAATTAGAAAAAACTAGGTATTATTGAGACAATTTCAATTACATCAGCCATCATAGAAAATCCGTTTGTTTTTGTGCAAGAAAAGCATCCAATTTTTTCAAATAACCCAAAATTTTTAATTTCTTTTGAATTTTTTGTCTTCCTGGGAGGAGTAGTATGATTTTCCGCATGCCATTTCCTGTCGGCAGTCCAGTGTGTGCACTGTAACTGGTTCTTGCGGAGCTCATAGTTTGTTGATTACATTATATGTGTATATGATTACATTAACGACATTTAGCAAAAAAAGTTGTTAATAGGCCAATTTTCACCAAAACGAAATTCCTTTTAGCAGCCAGAAATATAAGTCAGCACCCATTTTAAAAGTTACAACTGTAAATAATTACAAGCACAAATGTGTTTTTTTTAGTCACTACAGAGCGCCTCTGTTCTTGGATTGTTCTTTTTCACGTATGGTTCTTGAAGATGATTCTTGTTAACTAGTAACTGACTGTACTTCTGAACACCTGCATTTAATGATGAAAACGCTCATTGACTAAAGAGTCAATTTTGATTCCAATTTACTTCAGTTGGATAGCACATAAAAAAAAAAATAAAAAAGCTCGTCTTTTTTGATAAAATATATGCCGAGTATATTTTGACATCGTAAATCTTATTTCTTCTTTTGCACGCACTATATCAACACCGTTTGTGTGACGTCATATTTATTGGGAATCTTTTCCAAATTATAAAATCATCAATGCAGTTTAGAAAACATGACGTCATGCTCTCTATAAACATCATAACACTTGGACACCATGACGTCATTTTCTTAATATAAGGAAAACTGAACCAACAATCTCAATCATTTGAATAAAGTATCTCTTACTTAAAACATGTTCATTTTTAAAACCATTGTTATTGGGATTCCAGTCTCAGTTGCTGGAATATCAGCTTGTTGGGCTATTAAAAAATACATGGAATGCAAAACAGCTGAATGTTCAATAGAAGGTGAAGAAGCACAGAGCTCTGAAGGCAACAAGGAGAGTGAACCAGATCCAACTGTTGTCGAAATAGAAAAGAACGAAGACCATAGTTACACACGTAAAGAAGAACCCGAAGAGGAAAAATGCTGGAAAAATCTGGGTCCTGTTTGCAAGAGTGCAGCCTCTATTTGCAAGAGCGTAAAATCTTTTTTGAAGACCGCAGCCTCATGCAGTACTGTTAACGGAAGCAAATGTGATGTAGGTCAGGTCAAACTTGAAATAAACCCCTTTAGACATAGAATAAATCTTTCTATCTATGATAAAATGAAGATGTGTATCTCGTCTATTGTCCTTCTTCCTCTGAGAGTGATTGGTGTTGCCACTTGCCTAGTTACATCTTATTCGATTGCTTCTATTGGGCTTTTGGGTACAACTGAGGAAGAACTAAAATCAAAGCCTATGCAAGGATGGAGACGAACGCTGCGAGCCATTGTATCTAAAATAATGGTTGGGCTCTTTTATTGTTCTGGTTTCAGAGTAAGAGTAAAAGGGAGACAAGCGATGGCAAGAGAAGCACCCATTCTGGTACTGGCACCACATTCGTCGGTTTATGATTCGCTTGTAGTTTTCTTCCTAGGGTCACCTTCCATTGTTGCAAAAGAAGAAGTGAAGAAATTGCCGTTTTTTGGAAAATTGGTCAATTTTACTCAGCCAATATATGTGGATAGAGAAGATCCCAATTCTCGATTAAAAACGATTCAAGAGATGGTGCGTCGAGCAACATCTGAGGATTCCTGGCAACAGACTTTGATATTTCCTGAGGGAACCTGTTCAAACGGGAAATCTCTAATCACTTTCAAGCCTGGTGCATTTTATCCTGGTGTTGCTGTACAACCTGTGTGCATTAGGTATCCTAATAGGCTTGACACTCCAACTTGGACTTGGGATGGACCTGAAGCATGGAAGACTGTATTGTACACTATGACCCAGTTTGTTACTTATGCTGAAATCGAATTTTTACCTCCATATGTTCCGTCAGATGAAGAGAAAAGAGAACCGAAAATGTTTGCCTCTAATGTACGCTCTGAAATGGCCAAATGCCTTGAAGTACCCATTGTCGATTATTCCTTTGAAGACTGTCAACTTATGATGAAAGCAACCAAATTGGAATTGCCAAGTGAATCGGGCTTGATAGGAGTGGCCAACTTAAGATCCAAATATGGATTTGATAGAAAAGACCTGGAGGCAGACCTAGATAGCTTCGCCAAGATTGCAAATAAAAAGGATGGGGTTATTAGACTTCAAGATTTGGCTTCTTACTTGAAAATACATGGCAATAACCCTTGCCTTATGCAAATATTTAAAGCCTATGATCAGGATTCTAAAGGTTTTATAACCTTTAAAGAGTTCATCGTCGGCAAAAGGTCTGCTTCACTTCTTTGCCATCAAAGAACAAAATGTGAAAGCTGCCTTTCAGCTTCCGAAGCGTGGAAAGAAATGCTATGTACATTTATTGACAAAAACATTGCTGGTCTCTCTGCATAGCTTATCAAGATTGTATGATTGACTATTGTATTTTACTGAGTATATTAAGATTGTACTGAGATTGTACTGATTGAAGCTGGTTGAGCAGTTAAAGTTGATTCAAGTATTATAACTATTGTTTCGATTAATATTTTTTAATAAAGTTATTGCACAAAAAAAAAATTATTTTATTAAGAAGTACAGTTATTGAGAATTACAAATTATTTAGAATTACAGCCCCCCCTGCTTGGACTAAGAGGAAAAACACTTTTCTGCGTGGGAAGCAGAGTTTTGTCCCCCCTTTTTCACTGGAGCATCATAGTGAGCTGTTTAAGGGGTTAATTGATTTTTTTTCATCTACGAGTATTTCCAAAATTCGTCTTGGTAATGCCGTCATATCTATTTTTACAGATCCTACTATCTCTCTTTACAATTTAAATCTCTCATCACATCATAGTTCTCTTTATAGAGAGCTGTTTAAGGGGTTAATTGTTTTTTTTTTATCTACGAGCTTTACTAAAATTCGTCTTGGTAATGCCGTTATAAAATGCGATATATCACCAATATTGAAACTTTTTGGGTCATTTTTTTAGCAGAAAGAATGGGAAGCAGGTGAATCGAATGAAAAGGTTTTTAATCTTTGGTTAATTCAAATGTGTGTTTTGTTTTATGCTGCTTTAATGCAAAACAGTTCCTCCTACCTCCTTTTCTAAGAAAAACAAAAAATTATCTTTCTGTCTATATTTGAAATTAGCAAAACTTTTCATTCGCAGTGCCCAGACACGCTTGAACTTTTGGTACCGGAGGTTACCAGAAGCTAAACGACATGTCAAAAAAAAACTGTCTCGTAAGAAAAATTTGCCGTAATTGTGTTTTTGCGCTGACTCAAGAATTATGATTTAGGAATTATTATGTCGGTTTATCTTAGCAGTAAGTTTTTTTGCGGAGACAAATGTATAGGAGTTTATAAAACCAGCTTGAAATGATGACAAGTCTCCTTCTCTTTTTTATAAAACAAATAAAAGTTATGTTTTAAGTGAAAGCAAGGAGCGACATTAAAACTTAAAAAGGAACAGGAATCATTCCGTATATGAAAGAAGCTGTCCCTTCCTCGACGCCTCGCTCTTTACCGTAAAGTTGTTTATTGTTTTAAAAAGTACAGCTGTGACAAAGAGTCAAACTTTTGCGCAAAGAGCTAGTCATTGAGAAGGGGATATCCTCTTTCATATACGGAATAATTTCTGTTCGTTTTAAGTTTTAATGTCGCTCTTTACTTTCAGTTAAAAAAAATGTTTTTTTTTTGTTGAATATTAGTAGAAGCAGTTCCTTGTCTGCGTAATTTAATTTAAACACGATAATCTATTGTCTACGGTTGTAAATTATGAGGCATTAGTATTTCTGGTCTTGGAAACAGAAAAGAATTAAATTTTTTTTATAAAAATCAAACCTTAGCCATCATTTTCTTTTCTGGCCTAGTAACTTTTGTATTCGGAAGGGGGGGGGGGCTATAAGTCATTGAAGAAGACCTTGACACTTGTTTCTAATCTTTATTTCTAGTTTCTAGATATCGAAAAAAAACACGTCCCCCTCCCCCTAAATTTTGTGAATTTACGCCACCATGCCGAAAGTGTTGAAAATGTTTTCTGGCTTAACTGACCTGTTGTTGTTTAGAGAAATGCTGGACGAGACTCCTGAAATAGACTTAAATACGGATTGGAAAGATGCCAAAAGGCTTATCAAAGAGGATCCATGATATCTGAAATTTTCCAGCAGTGAACACAAATGTGAGAAAGAATTCAATGAATACATGAAAGACAAATTGGCGCAAGCCACGGAAGACTTCAAAATGCTCTTACAAGTAAGTTTTTTTACTGTTATCGCCTCTGATTCTAGGGTACCTGTCTTTCATGATTCAATCCTAAAACATGATAGCCTGCCTAAGAATTCTAGTGGGGAAGCCTATTAGGCTTGTCAGTTGTTCGCCTGTGAGTCCAGGCAAATTCAGTCCCCTGTTTTGCATACAAGTCCGTCATGAGTCAACCCAAATATCTTGATAATCCCTTAGTTCTATCATTATCTACCTTAGTTCCGCCCTAGGATGGATGGATGTATGATAGAGTACATATCAACCAGTGAAAATGATATCATTTTTTCATTCCTCTCATTCAGACTATCTTTCTTGGCTTTTTTCTCCAATTAACCATGGCTTGCGATAAATTTGCTACTTTTTTTGTTTCTGTTTTGTTAATAGTTATAATTCTTTAAGTCTCTGTTGTGACCCTGTTGCAACTACGTTTATTTTATTTTTTTTTTTTTTTTTTTTCTAGAACCTGGTAGGGGGCTATTATTAGTTCAACTTACTAATAACTTCTTATGTGTGAACGACAAGTTAACACAAGCCAATATAGACTGGAAAAGGATATTGCAGATTCATTTGGCTTTCAACTTTGCGTGTTTTCCATGGTTTTCATGTCGTTTTTTTTTTTTTTTTTTTTTTTTTTTTTTTTTTTTTTTTGTCCTGACATTGGAATATCAGTCTCTCTCTCTCTCTCTTTTTTTTTTTTTTTTTTTTTTTTTGCTTGGGTCTAGTTTCAGTACGATCTAGTTTCATATGGTTAATATCATTTAACTGGTTAAACTTCAACAATGTAATCGTTTTATTATTAAAATTTGGTTTTTGTTATTACCATTTACGTCATAAATTTAAAATATCTGATATCTGATCTGATCTGATATCTGAAATTTTCCAGCAGTGAACACAAATGTGAGAAAGAATTCAATGAATAAGAGAAAGACAAATTGGCGCAAGCCACGGAAGACTTCAAAATGCTCTTACAAGTAAGTTTTTTTTTACTGTTATCGCCTCTGATTCCAGGGTACCTGTCTTTCATGATTCAGTCCTGAAACATGATAGCCTGCCTAAGAATTCAAGTGGGGAAGCCTATTAGGCTTGTCAGTTGTTCGCCTGTGAGTCCAGGCAAATTCAGTCCCCCGTTTTGCATACAAGTCCGTCATGAGTCAACCCAAATATCTTGATAATCCCTTAGTTCTATCATTATCTACCTTAGTTCCGCCCTAGGATGGATGGATGTATAATATAGTACCTATCAACAAGTGAAAATGATATCATTTTTTCATTCCTCTCATTCAGACTATCTTTCTTGGCTTTTTCTCCAATTAGCCATGGCTTGCGAAAAATTTGCTACTTTTTTTTGTTTCTGTTTTGTTAATAGTTATAATTCTTTAAGTCTCTGTTGTGACCCTGTTGCAACTACTTTTTTTTTTTTTGTCCTGACATTGGAATATCATCTCTCTCTCTTTTTTTTTTTTTTTTTTTTTTTTTTTTTTTTTTTTGCTGGGGTCTAGTTTCAGTACGATCTAGTTTCATATGGTTAAAATCATTTAACTGGTTAAACTTCAACAATGTAATCGTTTTTTATTATTAAAATTTGGTTTGTGTTATTACCATTTACCTCATAAATTTAAATCAATTGTAATCAATACCCTAAATTGTAATTTAGAGTATTTAAGGCTCCTATTGAATCTGATTCTTGTTTTATAAAATTTTAAACAAATCAATTGTAAAATTTTAAATAGTTGAAAAATTTAAATTAAGCTTTGTGTTATAATTTAATAAGTATAAGTTATTAGTTAAATATTTAGTTAAGTATATAAGTTAATAAGTTGTGTAATGTGTTATAAATTAATCTAAGCGTTTTGATTGATGTGCTAGCTGTTCCATGATAATCATAGGCATTTCGGTTTTGCCCTTATTCAAATTATTCAATATTTCCTTACTCAGGCACGGACACTTGATATATTTGGGGGGAGGGAATGCTAAAATTGTTTCATAATTCAAAAAAGGGGTGCCAATGAATTTGGGATTTGGAGGCCCCAATGTAAGTGCATCTTCTAAGTAATCACAGCTGCAATAACTTTAATTTTTACAACCTGTATTTTTTTTTATTATTATTTTTTTTTTACGAAAAACATAGATTTAATCATTGTTTCATTCTTCAAAATTCAACAAGGGCTCCTCCTAAAAACGATATAAATAAAACGTGTGAGGCTCTTAGTAATGAGATGTAGGAAAATGAGATTTGAAGAAAGTATTTTTTTAGGAATCAAAGATGATTAATCACAAATCAATGACTTCGATAAAAGAGTCCGAGCAACACCTACGAGATATAATCGACATTCTTAAAAAAGACAAAAGGTATCATGTCCTGGAGCCAGTTGCTGAAGAGAGAACTGAAATGATTATGTCCTATCTCGAAGAGCTTGAAGCTAGAGGTCTGCCTCCCCCTCCGACAGCTACAGAACCATCAAGGAGGAAGTAATTCTTTTTAAATTTGTATTGCAGTACTATTACAATTGTGTTTATTCATTTAGAATTTTTTATCATGGGTTTTTATCACATCACATCACAGTTGAACGTGGTTGTTGGAAGTTTCTTTTCTTTTTGATTTTTCTTTCTTTTCTTTTCTTTTTCCTTTTCCTTTTTTTTCTTTTTCCTTATTTTTTTCTTTTTTTTATCAATGAAGATAGTTAGTCAATGACATCAGTTTACAATGCAACTACGAAGAAGAAATATATTGATTATGTATCAATGAAAATAGTTTAAATAGTCAATGACATATCAAATAGTCAAACATATATTTAAGTAGTCAAATAGTCATTGTCAACAGATTCTCAAATTGATTATCCTTTCAGGGACAGGGAGGCTGAAAATATAATTGAATTTGCAATAATATTAAATACTATTTAATTAATTATTAAATATTGTGAAAATAATATTAAATATTATTGAACTATGTGAATAGAGTAAGATGGTGATCTATTAAACCTTTTATAAAACATTTGAATGGGAGGGGGAGAGGGAATGTTATAACCAAATTTCAATATGAAAGAATAATCTGGGTTGAAATGTTTAAGCAGTAATGGCTGTTAATAACTGTTAGCGGAATATTCCGTTGAGGTTTTTTTTTGATAATCTTTAATTCTTGCGTTTTTCGGCGAAATTGCAGTGCTTTTACATATTATATTCGTTCAGGATTGTCAACAGATCAGTCATTGATCAGGACATGATCATCAACAGATCAGGACAGTCATTGTCAACAGATTCTCAAATTGATTTTCCTTTCAGGGACAGGGAGGCTGAAAATATTATTGAATTTGCGATAATATTAAATATTATTAATTAATTATTAAATATTATGAAAATAATATTAAATATTATTGAACTATGTGAATAGAGTAAGATGGTGATCTATTAAACCTTTTATAAAACATTTGAATGGGGGGGGGAGAGGGAATGTTATAACCAAATTTCAATATGAAAGACTAAACTGGGTTGAAATGCTTAAGCAGTAATGGCTGTTAATAACTGTTAGCGGAATATTCCGTTGAGGTTTTTTTTTGATAATCTTTAATTCTTGCGTTTTTTCGGTGAAATTGCAGTGCTTTTATATATTATATTCGTCCAGGATAAATTTAAATAGTAATTTAATGCTAGTAACAGGGAAAATAGATAAAACCACGGTTGGCTCTGGAAGAATCTGTTTTCTGCCCATTTTATGCCATTTATGCACATATTCTGCCCTTTTTCATAGCTCGTTGTTTTTATACAAGTATGGTTTATGAGGCCAGATTCGACAAAATGGCTGTTTATATCTGAATCAGAATTGGCTAATTTCTGTCATTTGATCTGATAAAATTCTAATTCAATTGTCTATATTTTTCAGCATTAATCGGGCATAAACATTTTTCTTAGAAAAAAAAATTCATTTTTTATGTCATTCTTTTGCATTAACCTGGCAAAAAAAAATTATAATAAAAAAAAATGGTTGCTGCTACTTGTATTAGCCTACTGTATCCCTGACTCACCCAAGAGCGAGACAGGGCTTTGTCTTGAAAATGCCTGTGTTGATGGATGAAATTATGATGGACATAAAGTATTAAATGGTTTTGGAATTTTGATTGTGTAAATATTTAAAATTCTTGTTTTTTGGGGGATGGGGAGATAAACCACCATTTTTATGACTATGGACATCTTAAGCAGTATATTTGTGTAATAGACGTGTATTTATTACTGTCCTTCTTTCCATCAGCTGGATAGCATTGGAGAAATAATTATGTCTTACCTATTTGCCTTACCTCACCCGCTTTCTATTGTGCTTTCTAATGCACTGTCCGACATTGAATAGTTCTTTTGTACTATGTCAGAAGATAAAATGGTATCTTTTGAAACAAAAGATTTAAATTTGCTTTTTGTTTTTACTATATCTCTATTGCTCTAAGCAAAGGTGCATGTATTATTTTTTTCTTTAAAAAAGGAAGAAATTCCTCTTTACATATTAGAATTAGAAACCAGAAATTTATAGTTGTTTTAAACAATAGGATTTTCCAGTTTAATTTTTTTTAAATGTTAAATATGTAATTATTTGAGAATATCTATAAGTTAAATCAGTAGACAGTCTCACCTAGCTGAATATATGCTGCACTTGCATCTACTTGAATACTAGCTCAGTACTTAGTACTTTTAATGTAGATTCCATTGTTCTTCCAATGTACTTAATGTACTTAACGTACTTCCATTTCAATAACCTTTTTATATCCAGTTTGTATTATTTTTAACGTCGTTTTCAGAGTTCTTATAAGTATGAGGTACCTAACACCCCTCATTCGCCCCCTTTTTTTTACACTAAACTTAAACTTCTGCGGCTATAATTTGAGATCCTTTAGATGCAGGTGTTTCCTAGTGTACCTTGGATAACACAACCATTAGAACCCTAGTCTTTAAATTTTATTTTAATCGTGCATTACAATGTTTTGATACCTAAAAATCAGTTTTCCGATAAAACTTCTTCTTCTTGCTGCGGGACTGGGCGTTTTACGCCTCACCTGGCATCTGAAATAAAATTCCGCGTTAAAAATTACCTTATATCCCCCTCGTATAAGAAATTATTAATTTCGCTTTAAGTTTTAATATTGCTCCTTACTTTCAGTTGATAAAACTTGTTCTTATTTAAGTTCTGATCATTTTTGAAATAATGTCGATAAATCAAACCCCTCCCCCATGGAAAATTCCACCTCGCTTGCGAAAAATTTCTTCATGGATAGTTCATTCCATCTAAAATCCCTCCTGGGAAATTCCTACAGACAATTTTATCCTCGCTAAAAATTACCCCTTGGAAGTTTTCCCAGGAACATTTTTCCTAGCCGACTTTTCTCTGAAAAAAAACTCAGAAGTCCTTCCCTCTGCAGAATTTTTTTCGAAAACCACCATTCCCCAATGGAAAGGCTCCCCTGGAGAAAATTCACTCGCTGAAAATTCTTCCCCCCACGGAAAGAAAACCAGACATTCAAACTACATTAAAAATTTTCCCCGCAACATCTTCAAATATAAAATCGCGTCATCAAAGAGAAATTAAGACAAGTAAAAGAATTTCCTATAGGAGTTATGACAAACTCCTTCCGTTTGAAATTCTCATGGAAAGTTCAGCCTCGAAAACTCTCCTTCCCAAGAAAAACTATCACCATGGAAAACCCTCCCCCTAAAGAAAATATCACCGTCTTCTTTAAAACTTCTGTATACATCACCATAACAAAACTATGCGCAAACAATGGGAGAATTTGCAATTTGCAAACAATGGGATAATTATAACTTACGGCCCATTCTCGAGAGGCTGGGGGATCATGTCATCCCCCAGAGGCATGGTTGTTGGATCTTTCAACTATACTGAACAAAATGGCTATCTCAAAATTTTTATCTGATGACTTTGGGGGTAAAAGAGCGTGTAAGAGGGACTAGTACCTCTTTTTTCTTTGGTCACCTAAAAAGAACACAAGAACTTTTAATATCGGTTTGAATGAGCCCTCTCTAAATCTTTTAGACCCATTGGTTCTTAAAGGTTACCTCTTGGAAATAAAACAGACACGCAAAAAAACAATACAAAATCTCCAGATTTTTACAGATGGGAGCTTGACTCTACAGTTGGGTTCTCTGATATGCTAAATCCGAGGGCGCAATATTAATTTAAGGTAACTTTGCTTTTTTGGGGTCTTTCCCTCCTTTTTTGAAAATCACGAACATTTTCTCATGCTCGTAGCTTTAATAGATAAAATTTTACTTACTGAATTTTATATATTATATATATATAGAATTTTACATATTTTCTGGTTAAAACTCAATATTATTAGACTTTCACGAAGCTCCTTAGCACGTTAGCTTATTTTTACACAACAATCAACAAAGCACTGCAAATACATGAGGCTAAATATAGACTGACCGGTGGTGTGCCACCGCACCGATGGTACCGGCTTTATACCGTCAATTTTTTTGTACATTTCGATGTGTTTTTTATCGGTGGCTAGCTGCTTATAAATTGTCGTTACGAGGGGGTTGCTTCCACTTGAGGTTGCCCCTCAAGGTATCTTTTCTTGCACCATGATCCGTGCCGACCAAAAAAATTGACTTTCCTCCGGCCTGATTTTCATAGTAATTACTGAATTCATTTCGTCCAATGTTTCCAAAACTAGAGAGGACATTAGTGACTGAAATTTGCAGTAATAGGCTTTACCTTTCCCTAGCACTATCAGGGGCACAACAATAATGTTGTCATCACTATCGCGTTTACTGGAGTCATGCTACAATCAACTTGTAGCGTTAACTCTCTATAATAACAGGGGGTAAACATTAACTACTTTAACCCTCGGACTCTTGTGAATCTTTTATAATTTTGACCTAGTGAGTGGAAATAGCGCATGATCACCTGAATAGGTAAAAGGTAAAGGATACGGCATTAGACTTTACAGTCCGTACCGGCGGTGCTGATCTCCGTTTCTTGGCCCTTCAGCCAGAAAGTGCAATGGGGGGTTGGGGGCCATCCATCCTGTGCTTTCGCACACCCTTCCTGTTTACCTTCCCCAGATCACCTGAATGGTTTCGGGAAATTCTCGTTTAAATTTTGGATTTTATGATTATGAGGCATTAGTATTTCTGGTCTTGGAAACAGAAAAGAATTAAACAATTTTGATAAAAATCAAACCTTAGCCATCATTTTCTTTTCTGGCCTAGTAACTTTTGTATTCGGAAGGAGGGGGGGGCTATAAGTTATTGAAGAGGACCTTGACACTTGTTTCTAGTCTTTATTTCTAGTTTCTAGATACTGAAAAAAAACACGTCCCCCTCCCCCTAAATTTTGTGAATTTACGCCACCGTGCCGAAAGGGTTGACAATGTTTTCTGGCTTAACTGACCTGTTATTATTTAGAGAAATGCTGGACGAGACTCCTGAAATAGACTTGAATACGGATTGGAAAGATGCCAAGAGGCTTTTCAAAGAGGATCCGCGATATCTGAAATTTTCCAGCAGTGAACGCAAATGTGAGAAAGAATTCAATGAATACATGAAAGACAAATTGGCGCAAGCCACGGAAGACTTCAAAATGCTCTTACAGGTAAGTTTTTTTTACTGTTGTCGCCTCTGATTCCAGGGTACCTGTCGTTCATGATTCAATCCTAAAACATGATAGCCTGCCTAAGAATTCAAATGGGGAAGCCTATTAGGCTTGTAATATCTTGATAATCCCTAATTTCTATCACTATCTAACTTAGTTCCGCCCTAGGATGGATGGATGTATGATAGAGTACCTATCAACAAGTGAAAATGATATCATTTTTACATTCCTCTCACTCAGACTACCTTTCTAGGCTTTTTCTCCAATAAGCCATGGCTTGCGAAAAATTTGCTACGTTTTTTTGTTTCTGTTTTGTTAATAGTTATAATTCTTTAAGTCTCTGTTGTGACCCTGTTGCAACTACGTTTTTTTTTTTTTTTTTTTTTTTTTTTTTTTTTTTTTTTTTTTTTTTTCGCTAGAACGTGGTAGGGGGGTGGCTATTATTAGTTCAACTTACTAATAACTTCTTATGTGTGAACGACAAGCTAAAACAAGCCAATATAGACTTGAAAATGATATTGCAGATTCTTTTGGCTTTCAACTTTGTGTGTTTTCCATGGTTTTCATGTCTTTTCTTTTTTTTTTTTTTTTTTTTTTTTTTTTTTTTTTTTTTTTTTTTTTTTTGTCGTGACATTGGAGTATCAGTCTCTTTTTTTTTGCTGGGGTCTAGTTTCAGTACGATCTAGTTTCATATGGTTAAAATCATTTAACTGGTTAAACTTCAACAATGTAATCGTTTTTTATTATTAAAATTTGGTTTGTGTTACTACCATTTACCTCATAAATTTAAATCAATTGTAATCAATACTCTAAATTGTAATTTAGAGTATTTAAGGCTCCTATTGAATCTGATTCTTGTTTTTCTGGATAAAACAGCACTGATGATTTTAAATTAAGCTTGTCTAGAATTATTCTAGTTCTTCCTGATAATGCTATACTTAGTAATTCAAATTAAAATTTTAAAAAGTTGAAAAATTTAAATTAAGCTTTGTGTTACAAGTTAATAATTATAAGTTATTAGTTAAATATATAGTTAAGTATATAAGTTAATAAGTTGTGTAATGTGTTATAAATTAAGCTAAGTGTTTTGATTGATGTGCTAGCTGTTCCATGATAATCATAGGCATTTCGGTTTTGCCCTTATTCAAATTATTCAATATTTCCTTACTCAGGCACGGACACTTGATATTTTTGGGGGGAAGGAATGCTAAAATTGTTTCATAATTCAAAAAAGGGGTGCCAATAAATTTGGGAGTTGGAGGCCCCAATGTAAGTGCATCTTCTAAGTAATCACAGCTGCAATAACTTTAATTTTTACAAACTGTATTTTTTTTCTTTTTAACGAAAAACATAGATTTAAACATTGTTTCATTCATCAAAATTCAACAAGGGCTCCTCCTAGAAATGAGATAAATAAAACGTGTGAGGCTCTTAGTAATGAGATGTAGGAAAATGAGATTTTGAAGAAAGTTTTTTTGTTAGGAATCAAAGATGATTAATCACAAATCAATGACTTCGGTAAAAGAGTCCGAGCAACACCTACGAGATATAATCGACATTTTTGAAAAAGACAAAGGTATCATGTCCTGGAGCCAGTTGCTGAAGAGAGAACTGAAATGATTATGTCCTATCTCGAAGACCTTGAAGCTAGAGGTCCACCTCCCCCTCCGACAGCTACAGAACCATCAAGGAGGAAGTAATTATTTTTAAATTTGTATTGCAGTACTATTACAATTGTGTTTATTCATTTAGAATTTTTGAGGGTATGACCCTCAGGACAGGGATTAGAAAATTTTTCCAGGGAGGGGGTGAGAGCAAAAAAAGTAAATTTTTAGACAGTATTTTCCAACTTTCCCTAGGAGGTGGAGTCCAGAGTATATCTGCAATAAGACAGCCCATACTTTTTCTGTCTCTTATCTGTTTGTAATTTACATGCCTTTAGCAGATGTGTGCAAGGATAAGGTCCTTGGGATGTCAGGGATACTTTGTCTTTTACCATCTACTCTTAGAGATATCTACACCGCTGGCATGGAACCATTGCTTTAGATCCCAAAGATTTCTTAGCTCTTTTTACTTTGAGGGGCAGGTTCTCAAATTCTCTAAACACACTTTAAAGGCTTTATATTAGTTATATTAGCAGTGAAGTTAAAACACACACACACATAAATATATATATATATATATATATATATATATATATATATATATATATATATATATATATATATATATATATATATATATATATATATATATATATATATATATATATATATATATATATATATATATTAGTACTGAACTAGTTTTCAAGGTGTCAACATCTAAACTAGTCGAATTATATTCCATTTTCACATACTTGATAATGTGAGGTATGAATTTTAATTCCACTTCCTTGATCTCGCAATATTTGGCAAAAGATCAGTTTTAATTAAAACTTGTGTGAATGTTTGTCAAGGTGTCAATATATAAACTAGTCCGACTGTTTTTCACTTTCACATACTTGATGGTCTGAGGACTTAAATTGAATGTAAAGAGAGAAGGGAAAGAAAGAAAGGAGAGAGAGAAAAACAAGTGAGGCAGGATTATTTGAATAAACAATTGAACAGTGTGAAATGGAAGACAAATTAATTGTGAATCCTGTTTTAAACTTTTTAAGCCGATCTCTAATTGATGGAGTTGAGCAAAAGTTAGTTCAAAAGGTAGGCGTTGCTTACTTTGATCGCAATACCATCATCCAAGGAAAAAAAGTTCTCTATGCCAAACCAAGTGTTGCAACGCAAATGGTGACTCACTCTAAAGACGAAGATAATATTTTTAACATGTATAAAACCTTAGTTGTTGCTGCCAAGCAAAACGTAAAAATACAGAAATTTGTGATTCCTAGTCCATGTGAAGTCCCAACTAGCCTCTCAGACCAGTCATTGGTCTTGCCCCAAAGCTCTGACTCAATGCCCGAGCCCTCGCATGCCATAATACTAAAAAACCCTCCAAAAGAGCTAAAAGGCCCAACTGAGCGCCAAGCATTTATAGAAGCCTTTGTCCTAGCAGTGGCAGCACTGTATCTGAGTTACGCTGTGGTAAGAATGAATGGAAGCTTGTCGCTTCGTTTAAGGAAACCGCTAGTCTAATTGTTGAAAGGCAAAGTGTTCTGAGCCCACTTTAAATGTTACACTTAAAAAGCCTGTTTTAATTGCTGTTGTTAAACAAGTACTGGATGAACTGGTTGACTCGTCACTGAAGGACTTAATCCCGAAATGCATCTAAACACCTAGTTGTGGTGCATCACGCACATTCAAAGTGTATTCCAGATCATAAAAAGACTTAGATCAGTTCCTTCAAGAGTTGTTGAAATTCGGTTATGAGCGGCTTCCCACCCAGGAGTTTGTTTTTGCCTCATCAATGCTTTAACTGCTATGTGACTGACCACCTTGCAGCAAACTGCACAAACACTATAACAAACCCCAACAGTACAACCCCAAGTGCACAAACCCCAAGTGCGGAGCTAGTGATTATAAGTCAAATTCTGAATTCCCGTGTAAGAACGGTCCTTTTTGTGTAAGTTGTAAAGCTCCAGGCTATATTTGCTATAGCATTAACTGCCCTACAAACCGCAAAACCGCGAGCCAATGACTCATATGATAAATTTCCTATCTTGGAATGTAAGTGGTTCTTTCGCGATTAAACTACCAGTGCTAACCATGCTTCTTGTGAAGTAAGATGTAATATGTATAGATGAGAATTTTTGACAAAGCATAGTACTAATCTAATGAGATTAGATGGTGCAACGTCTTACTGCATTCCTGCAAAAAGATTTAATACCAGAGGAAGGCCCTCCAGAGGCTTAGGGATTTTGGTGTTGTCGTCACTTAGGTCTAGTCTGTTTCAAGCAAGTGATCATCATTTAGCCATTCGAGTTGAGAGTTGTCTTTTTATAAATTTTTATTTACCAACAAATTACAACAATGATGAATCTGAGTGTCTGTTTGCCCTGTCGTGTGAAAAATTAGGATTTTGTTAAGAAAAAAATAAAGTGTTTATGGCTTCAGCGTACGATTGTAGGGGATTTTAATTGCAATTTAAGTGAAGTAGGCTACAAACTATCTATGAGAACTAGTCTGATTAAAGGTCTTTTTGGTGATTTTTTTTTTCGTAATGTTGATAAAGAATCTTTTTTTACTTATATGCACACATCCTCCCATACATCAAACCTGGATCATGTTGCAGTTTCCTCTGTTCTTGTTATTAACCGGGTAGAAGTCCTGTGCGAATTCCAGCTTTCAGACAATCTTCCAATAGCTTCTTCTTTCTAATTGAAAAGTTGGCTCCTCATCCCATCCATTGTAATATCCGAGTCTCTCAATTTGTTAGCGATTGGCCAAAAACTAATTCGGAATTATTTATACTTTTGTCAGATTTTCTTCTGGATAAGATCCGTATTCCCTTGCACCTTTTACATAAATCTCTTCAGTTTCTTAACATTGAAATGCAGCTATGTTTGGATGTTTATTCTGCGGAAATTTGTCATGCCCTTCGTTTTGCGGAAGATCAAGCAGTTCCTCTTTGTAGAGTTTGTAAGGGTATTGTTCCCGGTTGGTCTTCAAATCCTGAACTTATTTCCTCTTGCCACCATGCAAAAATTTGGTTTTCGTTATGGAAAGATTGTGGTCATCCGACAAAAAGAATGTTTTCAAAAGCTCTCGCAGTTGATAGGAAAAAACCTCATAAATAGTAATTCTGCTAGGCCAGTGTTAGACCGGAATTATCTTTTCAGAATGGTTTCACAAACGCGGTCGATGCTTCTTCTGCTTATGCCTCTGATATTTCAGATGATGAATTGTATTCGTACTATGGATCCGAATTTTCTTCACCGGATTCTGAGCTTGAGCAACTTTACGAAGCGAAGCTCAAAGTAATGTCGGCTGCTTCCCAGCACGCCCATTTTGTCTTTACTAATAAGTCTGTTGAAAAAGCTATTTATGAACTGGAGCAGGAATCATTTAATGGTAGTAATTATGTTAGTGCTATGCATCTAAAGCATGATGGCTCTCTTCTTGTCCAGCATATCACACTTTTAATGCAAATGATTTTCACTCAGTGCAAGGTTCCATCTACATTTTGTATTGCTGACCTTAGACCCATTCCTAAAAAAGGGCGGGTAGACCCTCAATGTTCCTCTATTCAACCAGTTACTGTTGCGCCATTTCTGTAAACTCTGAATTAACCCCCTCCCCCAACTCCCCCAAATAGAGCGGATTCGTTCCGATTATGTCAATCACGTATCTAAGACTTCTTCTTGTTTTCCCACCAAGTTTCATCCCGATCCCTCCACTCTAAGTGTTTTCCATGATTTTAATCCCCCCATACTCCCCCCCCAATGTCACCAGATCCGGTCGAGATTTTTAAAAAAAGCTTTGAGACACGATATCCTCTAAATATCAATTTTCATTGAGATCCGATCACCCGTTCCTAAGTTAAAAATCCCTCATTTTTTCTAATTTTTCAGAATTAACCCTCCCCTCCAACTACCCCAAAGAGAGCAGATCCGTTCCGGTTATGTCAATGATGTAACTAGGACTTGTGCTTATTTTTCCCACCAAGTTTCATCTCGATCACTCCACTCTAAGTTTTTTCCAAGATTTTAGGTTTCCCCCTCCCAACTCCCCCAAAGTCACCAGATCCGGTCGAGATTTAAAATAAGAGCTTTGAGACGCGATATCCTTCCAAATATCAAATTTTATTAAGATCTGATCAACCGTTCGTAAGTTAAGAATAATTCATTTTTTCTTTTTTTTTCGAATTAACCGGCCCCCCACTCCCCCCAGATGGTCAAATTGGGAAAACGACTATTTCCAATTTAGTCTGGTCCGGTCTCTGATACGCCTGCCAAATTTCATCGTTCTAACTTACCTGGAAGTGCCTAAAGTAGCAAAACCGGGACCGACAGACAGACAGACCAACAGAATTTTCGATTGCTATATGTCACATGGTTAATGCCATAAAAACAACAACAAAACATGTGGAGCTGACGTTTTCGGATTTTTTTTTTAGTAATTAATTTTTTTTGTTTTTTTTTTATGGTACTTGCTATTAACCAATCACCCACGAGTGGGTGATTGGATCTTAATTAATTTTGATATTTAGAAGGACATCGTGATTCGGAGCTCTTATTTAAAATCCTGACCGGCATTAAGCCTCAGATTTTCCTTTTAAATCAGTCTATTGGTTCTTATAAATTTTTTTAGAATTCATACCATATGAGCTCTTGGCTCTTGTTTTTATTTGTTTTGTTATTAGGGGGGGTTGGAGGGGGAAACCAGAAATCTTGGAAAACGACTAGAGTGGAGAGATCGGGATGAAACTTGGTGGATAGAATAAGCAAATGTCGTAGATACGTGATTGACGCAACCGGACTGGATCCGTCCTCTTTGGGGAGGATAGAGTGGTCCAGTGCTTTGGTGAGTTCGATGTTTCTGGACATGTTAGGACGATGAAAATTGGTAGGCGTGTCAGGGACCTGCACAAATTGACTTGATAAAGTCCTTTTCCCCGATTCGACCATCTGGGGGGCTGAAGGGAGAGGAAAAATTAGAAAAAACGAGGTATTATTGAGACAATTTCAATTACATCAGCCATCATAGAAAATCCGTTTGTTTTTGTGCAAAGAAAACATCCAATTTTTTCAAATAACCCGAAATTTTTCATTTCTTTTCAATTTTTTGTCTTCCTGGGAGGAGTATTATGGTTTTCCGCATGCCATTTCCTGTCGGCAGTCCAGTGTGTGCACTGTAACTGGTTCTTGCGGAGCTCATAGTTTGTTGATTACATTATATGTGTATATGATTACATTAACGACATTTAGCAAAAAAAAAGTTGTTAATAGGCCAATTTTCACCAAAACGAAATTCCTTTTAGGAGCCAGAAATATAAGTCAGCACCCATTTTAAAAGTTACAATTGCCAAAAATTACAAGCACAAATGTGTTTTTTTTTGTTTTTTTTAGTCACTACAGAGCACTCCTTTTGTTGGATAAGAGCCTTTTTCACGTATGGTTCTTGAAGATGATTCTTGTTAACTAGTAACTGACTGTACTTCTGAACACCTGCATTTAATGATGAAAAAGCTCATTGACTAAAGAGTCAATTTTGATTCCAATTTACTTCAGTTGGAGAGCAAATAAAAAAAATAAAATAAAAAAGCTCGTCTTTTTCGATAAAATATATCCCGAGTATATTTTGACATCGTAAATCTTATTTCTTCTTTTGCACGCACTATATCAACACTGTTTGTGTGACGTCATATTTATTGGGAATCTTTTCCAAATTATAAAAGCGTCAATGCAGTTTATACAACATGACGTCATGTTTTCTATAAACATCATAACACTTGGACACCATGACGTCATTTTCTTAATATAAGGAAAACTGAACCAACATTCTCAATCATTTGAATAAAGTATCTCTTACTTAAAACATGTTCATTTTTAAAACCATTGTGATTGGGATTCCAGTCTCAGTTGCTGGAATATCAGCTTGTTGGGCTATTAAAAAATACATGGAATGCAAAACAGCTGAATGTTCAATAGAAGGTGAAGAAGCACAGAGCTCTGAAGGCAACAAGGAGAGTGAACCAAATCCAACTGTTGTCGAAATAGAAAAGAACGAAGACCATAGTTACACACGTAAAGAAGAACCCGAAGAGAAAAAATGCTGGAAAAATCTGGGTCCTGTTTGCAAGAGTGCAGCCTCTATTTGCAAGAGCGTAAAATCTTTTTTGAAGACCGCAGCCTCATGCAGTACTGTTAACGGAAGCAAATGTGATGTAGGTCAGGTCAAACTTCAAACAAACCCCTTTAGACATAGAATAAATCTTTCTATCATTGATAAAATGAAGATGTGTATCTCGTCTATTGTCCTTCTTCCTCTGAGAGTGATTGGTGTTGCCACTTGCCTAGTTACATCTTATTCGATTGCTTCTATTGGGCTTTTGGGTACAACTGAGGAAGAACTAAAATCAAAGCCTATGCAAGGATGGAGACGAACGCTGCGAGCCATTGTATCTAAAATAATGGTTGGGCTCTTTTATTGTTCTGGTTTCAGAGTAAGAGTAAAAGGGAGACAAGCGATGGCAAGAGAAGCACCCATTCTGGTACTGGCACCACATTCGTCGGTTTATGATTCGCTTGTAGTTTTCTTCCTAGGGTCACCTTCCATTGTTGCAAAAGAAGAAGTGAAGAAATTGCCGTTTTTTGGAAAATTGGTCAATTTTACTCAGCCAATATATGTGGATAGAGAAGATCCCAATTCTCGATTAAAAACGATTCAAGAGATGGTGCGTCGAGCAACATCTGAGGATTCCTGGCAACAGACTTTGATATTTCCTGAGGGAACCTGTTCAAACGGGAAATCTCTAATCACTTTCAAGCCTGGTGCATTTTATCCTGGAGTTGCTGTACAACCTGTGTGCATTAGGTATCCTAATAGGCTTGACACTCCAACTTGGACTTGGGATGGACCTGAAGCATGGAAGACTGTATTCTACACTATGACCCAGTTTGTTACTTATGCTGAAATCGAATTTTTACCTCCATATGTTCCGTCAGATGAAGAGAAAAGAGAACCGAAAATGTTTGCCTCTAATGTACGCTCTGAAATGGCCAAATGCCTTGAAGTACCCATTGTCGATTATTCCTTTGAAGATTGTCAACTTATGACGAAAGCAACCAAATTGGAATTGCCAAGTGAATCGGGCTTGATAGGAGTGGCCAACTTAAGATCCAAATATAGATTTGATAGAAAAGACCTGGAGGCAGACCTAGATAGCTTCGCCAAGATTGCAAATAAAAAGGATGGGGTTATTAGACTTCAAGATTTGGCTTCTTACTTGAAAATACATGGCAATAACCCTTGCCTTATGCAAATATTTAGAGCCTATGATCAGGATTCTAAAGGTTTTATAACCTTTAAGGAGTTCATCGTCGGCAAAAGGTCTGCTTCACTTCTTTGCCATCAAAGAACAAAATGTGAAAGCTGCCTTTCAGCTTCCGGAGCGTGGAAAGAAATGCTATGTACATTTATTGACAAAAACATTGCTGGTCTCTCTGCATAGCTTATCAAGATTGTATGATTGACTATTGTATTGTACTGAGTATATTAAGATTGTACTGAGATTGTATTGATTGAAGCTGGTTGAGCAGTTAAAGCTGATTCAAGTATTATAACTGTTGTTTTGATTAATATTTTTTAATAAAGTTATTGCACAAAAAAAATTATTTTATTGAGAAGTACAGTAATTGAGAATTACAAATTATTTAGAATTACAGCCCCCCTGCTTGAACTAAGAGGAAAAACACTTTTCTGCGTGGGAAGCAGAGTTTTGTCCCCCTTTTTTCACTGGAGCATCATAGAGAGCTGTTTAAGGGGTTAATTGATTTTTTTTTCATCTACAAGTATTTCCAAAATTCGTCTTGGTAATGCCGTCACATCTATCTTTACAGATCCTACTATCTCTCTTTACAATTTAAATCTCTCATCACATCATAGCTCTCTTTATAGAGAGCTGTTTAAGGGGTTAATTGATATTTTTTTTTTATCTACGAGCTTTACTAAAATTCGTCTTGGTAATGCCGTTATAAAATGCGATATATCACCAATCTTGAAACTTTTTGGGTCATTTTTTTTAGCGGAAAGAATGAAAAGGTTTTTAATCTTTTGTTAATTCAAATGTGTGTTTTATGCTGCTTTAATGCAAAACAGTTCCTCCTACCTCCTTTTCTAAGAAAAACAAAAAATTATCTTTCTGTCTATATTTGAAATTAGCAAAACTTTTCATTCGCAGGGCCCAGACACGCTTGAATTTTTGGTACCGGAGGTTACCAGAAGCTAAACGACATGTCAAAAAAAAAATTGTCTCGTAAGAAAAATTTGCCGTAATTGTGTTTTTGCGCTGACTCAGGAATTATGATTTAGGAATTATTATTTCGGTTTATCTTAGCAGTAAGTTTTTTTGCGGACACAAATCTATAGGAGTTTATAAAACCAGCTTGAAATGATGACAAGTCTCCTTCTCTTTTTTATAAAACAAATAAAAGTTATGTTTTAACTGAAAGCAAGGAGCAACATTAAAACTTAAAATAGAACAGGAATCATTTCGTATACGAAAGAAGCTGTCCCTTCCTCGACGCCTCGCTCTTTACGGTAAAGTTGTTTATTGTTTTAAAAAGTACAGCTGTGACAAAGAGTCAAACTTTTAGAGCGACTAAGTTTTAATGTCGCTCTTTACTTTCAGGTAAAAAAAATGTTGTTTTTTTTTGTTTAATATTAGTAGAAGCAGTTCTTTGTCTGTGTAATTTAATTTAGAACACGATAATCCATTGTCTACGGTTGTAAATTTTTAGGCATTAGTATTTCTGGTCTTGGAAACAGAAGAGAATTAGAAAATTTTGATTAGCCTGCCTAAGAATTCAAGTGGGGAAGCCTATTAGGCTTGTCACTTGTTCGCCTGTGAGTCCAGGCAAATTCAGTCCCCCGTTTTGCATACAAGTCCGTCATGAGTCAACCCAAATATCTTGATAATCCCTTAGTTCTACCACTATCTACCTTAGTTCTGCCCTAGGATGGATGGATGTATGATAGAGTACCTATCAACAAATGAAAATGATATCATTTTTACATTCCTCTCACTCAGACTATCTTTCTTGGCTTTTTCTCCAATTAGCCATGGCTTGCGAAAAATTTGCTACTTTTTTGTTTCTGTTTTGTTAATAGTTATAATTCTTTAAGTCTCTATTGTGACCCTGTTGCAACTACGTTTATTTTATTTTATTTTTTTTTTTTTTTACTAGAACGTGGTAGGGGGGTGGCTATTATTAGTTCAACTTACTAATAACTTCTTATGTGTGAACGACAAGTTAACACAAGCCAATACAGACTTGAAAATGATATTGCAGATTCCTTTGGCTTTCAACTTTGTGTGTTTTCCATGGTTTTCATATCGTTTTTTTTTTTGTCCTGATATTGGAATATCAGTCTCTCTCTCTCTCTCTTTTTTTTTTTTTTTTTTTTTTTTTTTTTTTTTTTTTTTTTTTTTTTTTTTTTTTTTTTTTTTTTTTTTTTTTTTTTTGCTGGGTTCTAGTTTCAGTACGACCTAGTTTCATATGGTTAAAATCATTTAACTGGTTAAACTTCAACAATGTAATCGTTTTTTATTATTAAATTTTGGTTTGTGTTATTACCATTTACCTCATAAATTTAAATCAATTGTAAAATTATAAAAAGTTGAAAAATTTAAATTAAGCTTTGTGTTATAAGTTAATAAGTATAAGTTATTAGTTAAATATTTAGTTAAGTATATAAATTAATAAGTTGTGTAATGTGTTATAAATTAAGCTAAGCGTTTTGATTGATGTGCTAGCTGTTCCATGATAATCATAGGCATTTCGGTTTTGCCCTTATTCAAATTATTCATCCTTACTCAGGCACGGACACTTGATATTTTTTGGGGGGAGGGAATGCTAAAATTGATTCATAATTCAAAAGAGGGGTTCCAATAAATTTGGGATTTGGAGGCCCCAATGTAAGTGCATCTTCTAAGTAATCACAGCTGCAATAACTTTAATTTTTACAACCTGTATTTTTTTTTTTTTTTTTTTTTTTTTTTTTTTTTTTTTTTTTTTTTTTTTTTTTTTTTTTTTTTTTTTTTTTTTTTTTTTTTTTTTTACGAAAAACATAGATTTAAACATTGTTTCATTCTTTAAAATTGAACAAGGGCTCCTCCTAAAAACGATATAAATAAAACGTGTGAGGCTCTTAGTAATGAGATGTAGGAAAATGAGATTTGAAGAAAGTTTTTTTTTTAGGAATCAAAGATAATTAATCACAAATCAATGACTTCGGTAAAAGAGTCCGAGCAACACCTACGAGATATAATCGACATTCTTAAAAAAGACAAAAGGTATCATGTCCTGGAGCCAGTTGCTGAAGAGAGAACTGAAATGATTATGTCCTTTCTCGAAGAGCTTGAAGCTAGAGGTCCACCTCCCCCTCCGACAGCTACAGAACCATCAAGGAGGAAGTAATTCTTTTTAAATTTGTATTGCAGTGCTATTAAAAATGTGTTTATTCATTTAGAATTTTTTATCATGGGTTTTTATCACATCACATCACAGTTGAAAGTGGTTGTTGGAAGTTTCTTTTCTTTTTGATTTTTCTTTCTTTTCTTTTCTTTTTCCTTTTTTTTTCTTTTTCCTTTTTTTCTTTTTTTTATCAATGAAGATAGTTAGTCAATGACATCAGTTTACTATGCAACTACGAAGAAGAAATATATTGATTATGTATCAATGAAAATAGTTTAAATAGTCAATGACATATCAAATAGTCATTATCAACAGATTCTCAAATTGATTATCCTTTCGGGGACAGGGAGGCTGAAAATATTATTGAATTTGCAATAATATTAAATATTATTTAATTAATTATTAAATATTATGAAAATAAAATTAAGTATTAGTTAACTATATGAATAGAGTAAGATGGTGATCTATTAAACCTTTTATAAAATATTTGAATGGGGGGGGGAGAGGGAATGCTTTAACCAAATTTCAATATGAAAGAATAAACTGGGTTGAAATGGTTAAGCAGTAATGGCTGTTAATAACTGTTAGCGGAATATTCCATTGAAGTTTTTTTTTATAATCTCTAATTCTTGCGTTTTTCGGTGAAATTGCAGTGCTTTTACATATTATATTCGTTCAGGATAAATTTAAATAGTAATTTAATGCTAATAACAGGGAAAATAGATAAAACCACGGTTGGCTCTGGAAGAATCTGTTTTCTGCCCATTTTATGCCATTTATGCACATATTCTGCCCTTTTTCACAGCTCTTTGATTTTATACAAGTATGGTCTATGAGGCCAGATTCGACAATATGGTTGTTTATATCTGAATCAGAATTGGCTAATTTCTGTCATTTGATCCGATAAAATTCTAATTCGATTGTCTATATTTTTCAGCATTAATCGGGCATAAACAGTTTTCTTAGAAAAAAAAATTCATTTTTTATGTCATTCTTTTGCATTAACCTGGCAAAAAAAAATTATAATAAAAAAAAGTGGTTGCTGCTACTTGTATTAGCCTACTGTATCCCAGACTCACCCAAGAGCGAGACAGGGCTTTGTCTTGAAAATGCCTGTGTTGATGGATGAAATTATGATGGACATAAAGTATTAAATGTTTTTGGCATTTTGATTGTGTAAATATTTAAAATTCTTGTTTTTTGGGGGTGGGGAGATAAACCACCATTTTTATGACTATGGACATCTTAAGCAGTATATTTGTGTAATAGACGTGTATTTATTACTGTCCTTCTTTCCATCAGCCGGATAGCATTGGAGAAATAATTATGTCTTACCTATTTGCCTTACCTCACCCGCTTTCTATTGTGCTTTCTAATGCACTGTCCGACATTGAATAGTTCTTTTGTACTATGTCAGAAGATAAAATGGTATCTTTTGAAATAAAAGATTTAAATTTGCTTTTTGTTTTTACTATATCTCTATTGCTCTAAGCAAAGGTGCATGTATTATTTTTTTTTCTTTAACAAAGGAAGAAATTCCTCTTTACATATTTAAAATTAGAAACCAGAAATTTATAGTTGTTTTAAACAATAGGATTTTCCAGTTTAATTTTTTAAAATATTAAATATGTAATTATTTGATAATATCTATAAGTTAAATCAGTAGACAGTCTCACCTAGCTGAATATATGCTGCACTTGCATCTACTTGAATACTAGCTCAGTACTTAGTACTTTTAATGTAGATTCCATTGTACTTCCAATGTACTTAATGTACTTAACGTATTTCCATTTGAATAACCTTTTTATATCCAGTTTATATTATTTTTAACGTCGTTTTCAGAGTTCTTATAAGTATGAGGTGCCTAACACCCCTCATTCGCCCCCTTTTTTTACACTAAACTTAAACTTCTGCGGCTATAATTTGAGATCCTTTAAATGCAGGTGTTTCCTAGTGTACCTTGGATAACACAACCATTAGAACCCTAGTCTTTAAATTTTATTTTAATCGTGCATTACAATGTTTTGATACCTAAAAATCAGTTTTCCGATAAGAATTACCTTTTCCTTTTAAATAGAACCTTCTTCTTCTTGCTGCGGGACTGGGCGTTTTAAGCCTCACCTGGCATCTGAAATAAAATTTGGCGTTAAAAATTACCCTTTTTTTCTAAATACAACCTTCTTCTTGCTGAGGGACTGGGCGTTTTAAGCCTCACCTGGCATATGAAATAAAATTTCGCGTTAAAAGTTACCTTTTCCTTTTAAATACAACCTTCTTCTTCTTGCTGCGGGACTGGGCGTTTTAAGCCTCACTTGGCATCTGAAATAAAATTCGGCGTTAAATATTACCCTTTCCTTCTAAATACAACCTTCTTCTTGCTGCGGGACTGGGCGTTTTACGCCTCACCTGGCATCTGAAATAAAATTCCGCGTTAAAAATTACCTTATATCCCCCTCGTATAAGAAATTATTTATTTCGCTTTAAGTTTTAATATTGCTCCTCACTTTCAGTTGATAAAACTTGTTCTTATTTAAGTTCTGATCATTTTTGAAATGATGTCGATAAATCAAACCCCCCCCATGGAAAATTCCACCTCTCTTGCGAAAAATGTCTTCATGGATAGTTCATTCCATCTAAAATCCCTCCTGGGAAATTCCTACAGACAATTTTATCCTCGCTAAAAATTACCCCTGGGAAGTTTTCCCAGGAACATTTTTCCTAGCCGACTTTTCTCTGAAAAAAAACTCCGAAGTCCTTCCCTCTGCAGAATTTTTTTCGAAAACCACCATTCCCCAATGGAAAGGCTCCCCTGGAGAAAATTCACTCGCTGAAAATTCTTCCCCCCACGGAAAGAAAACCAGACATTCAAACTACATTAAAAATCTTCCCCGCAACATCTTCAAATATAAAATCGCGTCATCAAAGAGAAATTAAGACAAGTAAAAGAATTTCCTATAGGAGTTATGACAAACTCCTTCCGTTTGAAATTCTCATGGAAAGTTCAGCCTCGAAAACTCTCCTTCCCAAGAAAAACTATCCCTATGGAAAACCCTCCCCCTAAAGAAAATATCACCGTCTTCTTTAAAACCTCTGTATACATCACCATAACAAAACTATGCACAAACAATGGGAGAATTTGCAATTTGCAAACAATGGGATAATTATAACTTACGGCCCATTCTCGAGAGGCTGGGGGATCATGTCATCCCCCAGAGGCATGGTTGTTGGATCTTTCAACTATACTGAACAAAATGGCTATCTCAAAATTTTTATCTGATGACTTTGGGGGTAAAAGAGCGTGTAAGAGGGACTAGTACCTCTTTTTTCTTTGGTCACTTAAAAAGAACACAAGAACTGTTAATATCGGTTTGAATGAGCCCTCTCTAAATCTTTTAGACCCATTGGTTCTTAAAGGTTACCTCTTGGAATAAAAAACAGACACGCAAAAAAACAATACAAAATCTCCAGATTTTTACAGATGGGAGCTTGACTCTACAGTTGGGTTCTCTGATATGCTAAATTCGAGGGCGCAATATTAATTTAAGGTAACTTTGCTTTTTTGGGGTCTTTCGCTCCTTTTTTGAAAATCAAGAACATTTTCTCATGCTCGTAGCTTTAATAGATAAAATTGAACTTAATTAATTTTATATATTGTATAGATAGAATTTTACATATTTTCTGGTTAAAACTCAATATTATTAGACTTTCACGAAGCTCCTTAGCACGTTAGCTTATTTTTACACAACAATCAACAAATCACTGCAAATACATGAGGCTAAATATAGACTGACCGGTGGTTTGCCACCGCGCCGGTTGTACCGGCTTTATACCGTCAATTTTTTTTTACATTTCGATGTGTTTTTTATCGGTGGCTAGCTGCTGATAAATTGTCGTTACGAGGGGTTTTGCTTCCACTTGAGGTTGCCCCTCAAGGTATCTTTTCTTGCACCATGATCCGTGCCGACCAAAAAAATTGACTTTCCTCCGGCCTGATTTTCATAGTAATTACTGAATTCATTTCGTCCAATGTTTCCAAAACTAGAGAGGACACTAGTGACTGAAATTTGCAGTAATAGGCTTTACCTTTCCCTAGCACTATCAGGGGCACAACAACAATGTTGTCGTCACTATCGCGTTTACTGGAGTCATGCTACAATCAACTTGTAGCGTTAACTCTCTATAATAACAGGGGGTAAACATTAACTACTTTAAACCTCGGACTCTTGTGAATCTTTTATAATTTCGACCTAGTGAGTGGAAATAGCGCATGATCACCTGAATAGGTAAAAGGTAAAGGATACGGCATTAGACTTTACAGTCCGTACCGGCGGTGCTGATCTCCGTTTCTTGGCCCTTCAGCCAGGAATTGCAATGGGGGGTTGGGGGCCATCCATCCTTTGCTTTCGCACACCCTTCCTGTTTACCTTCCCCAGATCACCTGAATTGTTTCGGGAAATTCTCGTTTAAATTTCGGATTTTATGATTATGAGGCATTAGTATTTCTGGTCTTGGAAACAGAAAAGAATTAAACAATTTTGATAAAAATCAAACCTTAGCCATCATTTTCTTTTCTGGCCTAGTAACTTTTGTATTCGGAAGGGGGGGGGCTATAAGTTATTGAAGAGGACCTTGACACTTGTTTCTAGTCTTTATTTCTAGTTTCTAGATACTGAAAAAAACACGTCCCCCTCCCCCTAAATTTTGTGAATTTACGCCACCGTGCCGAAAGGGTTGACAATGTTTTCTGGCTTAACTGACCTGTTATTATTTAGAGAAATGCTGGACGAGACTCCTGAAATAGACTTAAATACGGATTGGAAAGATGCCAAAAGGCTTATCAAAGAGGATCCATGATATCTGAAATTTTCCAGCAGTGAACGCAAATGTGAGAAAGAATTCAATGAATACATGAAAGACAAATTGGCGCAAGCCACGGAAGACTTCACAATGCTCTTACAAGTAAGTTTTTTTTACTGTTATCGCCTCTGATTCCAGGGTACCTGTCTTTCATGATTCAATCCTAAAACATGATAGCCTGCCTAAGAATTCAAGTGGGGAAGCCTATTAGGCTTGTCACTTGTTCGCCTGTGAGTCCAGGCAAATTCAGTCCCCCGTTTTGCATACAAGTCCGTCATGAGTCAACCCATATATCTTGATAATCCCTTATTTCTATCACTATCTAACTTAGTTCCGCCCTAGGATGGATGGATGTATGATAGAGTACCTATCAACAAGTGAAAATGATATCATTTTTACATTCCTCTCACTCAGACTACCTTTCTTGGCTTTTTCTCCAATAAGCCATGGCTTGCGAAAAATTTGCTACGTTCTTTTGTTTCTGTTTTGTTAATAGTTATAATTCTTTAAGTCTCTGTTGTGACCCTGTTGCAACTACGTTTTTTTTTTTTTTTTTTTTTTTTTTTTTTTGCTAGAACGTGGTAGGGGGGTGGCTATTATTAGTTCAACTTACTAATAACTTCTTATGTGTGAACGACAAGTTAACACAAGCCAATATAGACTTGAAAATGATATTGCAGGTTCTTTTGGCTTTCAACTTTGTGTGTTTTCCATGGTTTTGATGTCTTTTCTTTTTTTTTTTTTTCTTTTTTTTTTTTGTCGTGACATTGGAGTATCAGTCTCTTTTTTTTTTTTTTGCTGGGGTCTAGTTTCAGTACGATCTAGTTTCGTATGGTTAAAATCATTTAACTGGTTAAACTTCAACAATGTAATCGTTTTTTATTATTAAAATTTGGTTTGTGTTATTACCATTTACCTCATAAATTTAAATCAATTGTAATCAATACTCTAAATTGTAATTTAGAGTATTTAAGGCTCCTATTGAATCTGATTCTTGTTTTTTTGGATAATACAGCACTGATGATTTTAAATTAAGCTTGTCTAGAATTAATCTAGTTCTTCCTGATAATGCTATACTTAGTAATTCAAATTAAAATTTTAAAAAGTTGAAAAATTTAAATTAAGCTTTGTGTTACAAGTTAATAATTATAAGTTATTAGTTAAATATATAGATAACTTCGAAGACCACACTGCCTTTCCATGACGAAAGTAAAACAGTTCAAAATAGGGATGATACCTTTTTATTGACAGTGAAATATAAAATTATTTAACTGGATATTTCGAACACATATACAGTGTTCATCATCAGCAGTAAAACTAAAAGACATGAATAAAAATAAACAGAATTTATACCTAATAAACTAATTACATATAGTTTATTGCTCTTATTTTTTTCAATGCAACAGCCGAGGCAAATCTCCTTGACCTTTTCGGTTCCGGTTCATTAGATTTAACTGACGTATTACGTGGACAGAGGTCATAGCTCTTAGGTGAAGTGATATTTACTTTATTTGACCTCAGTAAATTATCATAAATTGAGTTCAATCCAAATTCACCTGTATCTCTGTTTATGGAATTATTCTTGAATAGAATTTTTTTTAATTTCGATTGTTTCCCTGAAAGTTTGCTTTAAACCTTGGTCCCTAGAAATCAAAGAAACATTTTCAAACAAAATAAAATGATTTGGAAAATTAAAGATATGCTCCGCGAGGGCCGACGTGAAATCTTCAGGTTTGGTATTTTGCTTTAAAGACGATGAAATGGAATTATGATGTTGTAGCAATCTCGTTCTTAAATTCTGGTTAGTACGTCCCACATAAGAGCTTCCACAAGTACATGGAATTTTATAAACCCCACTTTGTTGCTCTACGGAAGTCCGATCCTTTCCAGAATTTAAAAAACTTGCCAAAGTATTACTACCTCTTAAAGCTACCTTTAAGCCATTATTTTGTAAAATTCTTTTAAGTTTTTCACTCAAACCTGGAACATATGGTAGAGAACAAAAAATATCTTTCTTTTCTGTTGTTTCCAGAATATCGTCAGAACATTCTAGAAATTTTTTCCTTGTTTTCGAAAAAGTCTGGTCAACTAACCAACCCGGATAATAGTTACTTATTAAAATGTCTTTTAGCAATAATAATTCCTCCTCAATGAATTTTGGAGAACAAATTCTAAAAATGCGGTCAGTTAAAGATATGATTAAACCAATTTTTACTTGGCGGGCATGACCGGAGGAAAATGACAAAAATCTGTTATTGTTAGTAGGTTTTCTGTAAATCTTAAAATCCAGACTATTTTCATTTTTTAAAAGAAGGACATCCAGAAAAGGAAGTTTATTATCCTCTTCTAATTCTATTGTAAATTTTAAATCCCCTCCCCAAAATTAAGATGTTCTAAAAAACTTTTTAATTCCTCCACCCCATAATTCCATACTGAAATTATGTCATCCATATATCTCCTTCAAAATTTATGTTTTAAAAAATATGAATCTAACGCTATTGTTTCAATATTTTCTACAAAACAATTTGCTAATAAAGGACTTAAAGGGGCCCCCATAGGTAAACCATTTACTTGTTCGACCTCTGTCCACGTAATACGTCAGTTAAATCTAATGAACCGGAACCGAAAAGGTCAAGGAGATTTGCCTCGGCTGTTGCATTGAAAAAAATAAGAGCAATAAACTATATGTAATTAGTTTATTAGGTATAAATTCTGTTTATTTTTATTCATGTCTTTTAGTTTTACTGCTGATGATGAACACTGTATATGTGTTCGAAATATCCAGTTAAATAATTTTATATTTCACTGTCAATAAAAAGGTATCATCCCTATTTTGAACTGTTTTACTTTAGTTAAATATATAGTTAAGTATATAAGTTAATAAGTTGTGTAATGTGTTATAAATTAAGCTAAGTGTTTTGATTGATGTGCTATCTGTTCCATGATAATCATAGGCATTTCGGTTTTGCCCTTATTCAAATTATTCAATATTTCCTTACTCAGGCACGGACACTTGATATTTTTTGGGGGGAGGGAATGCTAAAATTGATTCATAATTCAAAAAAGGGGTGCCAATAAATTTGGGATTTGGAGGCCCCAATGTAAGTGCATCTTCTAAGTAATCACAGCTGCAATAACTTTAATTTTTACAAACTGTATTTTTTTTTCTTTTTAACGAAAAACTTAGATTTAAACATTGTTTCATTCATCAAAATTCAACAAGGGCTCCTCCTAGAAATGAGATAAATAAAACGTGTGAGGCTCTTAGTAATGAGATGTAGGAAAATGAGATTTTGAAGAAAGTGTTTTTTTAGGCATCAAATATGATTAATCACAAATCAGTGACTTAGGTAAAAGAGTCCGAGCAACACCTACGAGATATAATCGACATTTTTGAAATAGACAAAGGTATCATGTCCTGGAGCCAGTTGCTGAAGTGAGAACTGAAATGATTATGTCCTATCTCGAAGAGCTTGAAGCTAGAGGTCCACCTCCCCCTCCGACAGCTACAGAACCATCAAGGAGGAAGTAATTATTTTTAAATTTGTATTGCAGCACTATTACAATTGTGTTTATTCATTTAGAATTTTTGAGGGTATGACCCTCATGATAGTACCGATTTTGTTCTAAAAGCAATATCCTTTATAGGGATATTGCTCTTTTTCACTTGTGAAAAAGAGCTAGACATTTTCTAAGATTTCTAAGCAATTAGAGGAAATAAAGCAGACTCCTAGCAAACGTTTTGTAGCATCTTCAAGAAGCTACGGCCTGATATTAAAAGCGTTATCTTCCGCCAATGAATACTTGAGTACTTTTTAAATATAAATTTTCAATTTTAACATGGGATTTTCGAGTTCCATCAGTTCACTTAATCACGACTTTAATTTAATCATTGAACTTCCGACCGTTATTCTGCTGAAATTATGAGGCTAAACTTTATGAGCTTGGAATCTCTATGACGCTTGCAAAGTGTCATACCCGGACTCGGACTTTGGTATGATAGGTTCTGTCGGGGATGCCTGGAACTCCATTCCTGTTGGGACTCGACGGTCCTGTACCCTATCCTCCTTCAAGAAACTGTTAAAGAAAGTTTTATTGAAAAAAATAAATAAAAAAAAATTATAACATTGATCAGATATTTATATTTATTAAATATTTAAAAAGATGTATTTTTTAAATTAGATGTTGTGAATTTTGGTTCCTTGATGTCTTACTCTGGTGGGGATTGGTGAGTAGAATTCAAATATATCTTAAATATATAAGTGTGAATATACTTAATATTTATTTATATTTTTTCCCCAAGTAAAGGGCCATTGAGCCCTTTGGGATATTTTTGTTTATAAATGGAAGTATATTAGCAATAAAAGGAACTTGAACTTGCTTAGTTTATGAACTTGCTTGCTTAATTTATGGCAGTATAGTGCGAACAGTTGGGAGGAAATTAGTGTTTGATGCATCAACACAAATTAGTATTTGATTCATTCACACTAATTAGTGTTTGATGTATCGACATAAATTAGTGTTTGATTCGTTAACGCAAATTAGTGTTTCATGCATCAACACAAATTAGTGTTTGATCAAATTTAGTCTTAAGTTTCATCAAATTTAGTCTTACGTATCAAAAGTTACGAGCCTGAGAAAATTTGCCTTATTTTGGAAAATAGGGGAAAACGCCCCCTAAAAGTCATTGTATCTTGAACAAGAATCACACCATCGCATTCAGCGTATCAGAGAACCCTACTGTAGAAGTTTCAATCTCCTTTCTACAAAGTGTGGAATTTCGTATTTTTTGCCAGAAAACACGTCACGGATGCGTGTTTATTTATTTTGTATTTATTTATTTCTTTTTCCTCGGGAGTGATCATATCGACCTAGTGGTCCTAGAATGTCGTGTGAGGGCTAGTTATAACGGAAATTAAGAGTTCCAGTCCCCTTTTAAGTGACCAAACAAATTGGAGGGCACCTAGGCCCCCTCCCACGCTCAGTTTTTTCCCAGAGTCAACGAATCAAAGTTTTGAGATAGCCATTTTGTTCGGCATAATCAAAAAACCGAATAGCTATGTCTTTGGGGACGGCTCACTCTCTCATAGTCCCCGGGGAAGAGGCTGCAAGTGTACAGATGTTTTCAAGGAGATTTTTTTTTCTTGGTTGGGGAGGTAGTTACGTGGAAGAATCTTTCCATGGAGGAATTTGTCATGGGAGAAGAAAATTTCCTTGAAGGGGGCGCAGTATTTTCTAGTATTATTTAAAACAAAAAAACAATGACAAAATAAATATGAAAAAAAAATTCAACTGAAAGTAAGGAGCAGCATTAAAACTAAAAACGAAAAAAAATTATTGCGCATATGTGGTGTTCATCTCCTCCTAAATACCTGCTCTTTACGCTAAAGTATTTTTAGTAATTTCAACTATTTATTCTACGGCCTTTGTGATTCAGGGGTCATTCTTAAAGAATCAAGACGAAATTTAAGCTTTAATGTAAAGAAAACACCTCATATACGTTATAAAAATATACGAATATAGAAGTTCGTTACGTAAGTTAATTCGTTAGTTACGTTAGTTTAATAATAAAAACGTTCGTAAAAAAATTAAAAGTTCTAATTGCCTTTTTAAGTAGCCAAAAGATTGCAGGGCAACTAGGCCTCCTCTCCCACCTTTTTTTTTATCAAATTCATCCGATCAAAACTAAGAGAAAGCCATTAAATAAAAGAAATAATAATATGCAAATTTCGTTTTAAGTATTCATGTGCGGAGAGCCAGAATCAAAACATGCATTAATTCAAAAACGTTCAGAAATAAATAAAAAAAAACAATTTTTTTTTCACTAAAAGTAACGAGTTACATTAAAAGTAATACGGAGGAGTTACATTAAAAAGTAATTTCATATACGGAGTAATAGAAATTTCTCCGTATACGAAAGGGGCTGTTCCCTCCTCAATGCCTCGCTCTTTACGCTAAAGTTTTTTACTGTTTTAAAAAGTAAATTTGAGAGAAAGAGTCAAACTTTAGCGCAAAGAGCAGGTATTGAAGAGGGAACAGTCCCTTTCATATACCGAGTAATTTCTGTTCGTTTTGAGTTTTAATGTAGCTCCTTACTTCCTTTTAAAAAAAAACTTTTTTATTTATTTAATTGCTCATAAAGATCGTGGATTGAATGAGGATACACACAAAAGGGTAGAGTAGCCAAGAGAGTAAATAAAGAGAGGTAGAAAGTAAATAAAAAAAATACCCTAAAGTCATGTCTTAAAATATACACAAAAGGGTAGAGAAGCCAAGAGAGTAAATAAAGTGAGATAGAGAGTAAATAAAAAAAATACCCTAAAGTCATGTCTTAAAATATGGCATATTTGTCTTCGAAATATATATATAAGATGTCAGTTGATTTTATTTGTTTGTTATTAACTTTATTTTCTTAATCAACGACAATTTAAGAGAAATTTTTGTATTTAATTCAAATAAAGCAATGACGACGAACTAAAAACAAAAACAACAGCAAAACATGTGGAGTTGACGTTTTCGGTTTTTTTTTAGTAATTAATGCTTTTTTTTTCTTTTTTTTTTAGTTTATTACCCGTTTTTATGGCACTTGATATTTACTAAGTGACATATAGCGATCGCAAATTCTTTCGGTCTGTCTGTCTGTCTTGGTTTTGCTAGTTTAGGCACTTCCAGATAAGCTAGGACAATGAAATTTGGCAGGCGTATCAGGGACCAGACCAAATTAAATTAGAAATAGTCGTTTCTCCGATTGAACCATTTGGGGTGGAGGAGTGGGGGGGGAGCGGTTAATTGGGAAAAATTAGAAAAAATAAGGTATTTTTAACTTACGAACGGGTGATTGGATCTTAATGAAATTTGACATTTATAAGGGCATCGTGTGTCAGAGCACTTTTTTCAAATTGCGACTGGATCCGGTAACATTGGGGGGAGTTGGAGGAGGAAGCCTAAAATCTTGGAAAACGCTTAGAGTGGAGGAGTCGGGATGAAACTTGGTGGGAAAAATAAGCACAAATCCTAGATACCTGATTGATACAACCGGAACGGATCCGCTCTCTTTGGGGGGGGGGGGGGGGTAATTCTGAAAAACTAGAAAAAAATGAGGTATTTTTAACTTACGAAGGAGTGATTGGATCTTAATGAAATTTCATATTTAGAAGGATCTCGTAACTCAGATGCTTTATTTTGAATCCAGACCGGATCCAGTGTCATAGGGGGGAGTTGGTGGGGGACCGGAAATCTTGGAAAACGCTTAGAGTGAAGAGATCATGATGAAACTCGGTGGGAGTAATACGTACAAGTCCAAGATACGTGACTGACATAACCGGAATGGATCTGTGCTCTTTTGGGGAGTTTGGGGGGGGAGGTATTCGGAAAAGTTAGAAAAATGAGGTATTTGTAACTTACGAACGGGTGGTCGACTTTAATGAAATTTGATATTTAGAAGGATCTTGTACTTCAGCGCTCTTATTTTAAATCTCGACCCTATCCGGTGACAGTGGGGGGAATTCGAGGGTTAAATTGGAAATCTTGGAAAACTTGAAAATTGAGGTATCTTTATCTTACGAATGGGTGATCGGATCTTAATGAAACTTGATATATAGAAAAGTCATATGTCTCGGATGCTCCATTTTCAATTTGAATCGGATCCGGGGACATAGAGGGCTGGAGGGGGTAAACAGAAATCTTGGAAACCGAAAATCTTGGAAAACGCTTAGAGCGGAAAGGTCGGGATGAAACTTGATGGGAAGAATAAGCACAAGCTCTAAATAGGTGATTGACATAATTTGAACGGATCCGCTCTATCTGGGGGAGTTGGGGGGAGGATTTCCAGTGCTTTGGTGAGTTCGGTGCTTCTGGACGTGCTAGGACGATGAAAATTGGTAGGCGTGTCAGGGACCTGCCCAAATTGACTTGATAACAGTAATTTCACCGATTCAACCATCTGGGGGGGGGGGGGGGGCTGGAGGGAGAGGATGAATTGAAAAAAATGAGGTACTTTTAACTTACGAATAGGTGATCGGATCTTAATGAAAATTGATATTTAGAAGGACCTCGTGTCTCAAAGCTCTTATTTTAAATCCCGACCGTATCTGGTGATATTGGGAGAGTTGGACTGGGAAACTGGAAATCTTGGGAAACGCTTAGAGTGGCGAGATCGGGATTAAACTTGGTGGGAAGAATAAGCACAAGTCCTAGATACGTGATTGACATAGCCCGCGATTGACTGAATCCGCTCTCTTTGGGGGAGCTGGGGGATGTTAATTCAGAAAAATTTGAAAAACTGAGGTATTTTTAACTTAAGAACAGGTAACCGGATTTTAATGAAATTCGATATTTAGAAGGAACTGATGTCTCAGAGCTCTGATTTTCAATTCCGACAGATCTGGTGACATTAGGGGGGGGAGGTTGAGGGGTAAACAGGAAATCTTGGAAAACGATTAGAGTGGAGAGATCGGGATGAAACTTGGTGGGTAGAATAAGCAAATATCTTTAGATACGTGATTGACGTAACCGGACTGGATTCGTCCTCTTTGGGGGGGGGGGGGTTAAGGGGGTCCAGTGCTTTGGCGAGTTCGATGATTCTGGACGTGCTAGGACGATGGAAATTGGTAGGCGTGTCAGGGACCTGCACAAATTGACTTGATAAAGTCGTTTTCCCCGATTCGAACATCTGGGGGGCCGAAGGGAGAGGAAAAATTAGAAAAAAGAGGTATTTTTTACTTAAGAGTGGGTGATCGGATCTTAATGAATTTTGATATTTAGAAGGACCGCTTACCTCAGAGCTCTTATTTTAAATCCCGTCCGACATTAAGCCTCTGATTTTCCTATTAAGTCAATCTATTGATTCTTAGAATTTTGCAAGAGCTCATACCATATGAGCTCTTGGCTCTTCCAACCTCGTCAATTTCAGTTACGTAAACTATCATAGAAAAACCGTTTGTTTTTGTGCAAGAAAAGCATCCAATTTTTTCAAATAACTCGAAAATTTTCATTTCTTTTGAATTTTTTGTCTTCCTGGGAGGAGTATTATGGTTTTCCGCATGCCATTTCCTGTCGGCAGTCCAGTGTGTGCACTGTAACTGGTTCTTGCGGAGCTCATAGTTTGTTGATTACATTATTTGTGTATATGATTACATTAACGACATTTAGCAAAAAAAAAAGTTTTTAATAGGCCAATTTTCACTAAAACGAAATTCCTTTTAGGATCCAGAAATATAAGTCAGCACCCATTTTAAAAGTTACAATTGCCAAAAATTACAAGCACAAATGTGTTTTTTTTTTTTTGTTTTTTTTTAGTCACTACAGAGCACTCCTTTTGTTGGATAAGAGCCTTTTTCACGTATGATTCTTGAAGATGATTCTTGTTAACTAGTAACTGACTGTACTTCTGAACACCTGCATTCAATGATGAAAACGCTCATTGACTAAAGAGTCAATTTTGATTCCAATTTACTTCAGTTGGAGAGCACATAAAAAAAATAAAATAAAAAAGCTCGTCTTTTTTGATTAAATATATCCCGAGTATATTTTGACATCGTAAATCTTATATCTTCTTTTGCACGCACTATATCAACACTGTTTGTGTGACGTCATATTTATTGGGAATCTTTTCCAAATTATAAAAGCATCAATGCAGTTTAGAGAACATGACGTCATGTTCTCTATAAACATCATAACACTTGGCAACCATGACGTCATTTTCTTAATATAAGGAAAACTGAACCAACAATCTCAATCATTTGCATAAAGTATCTCTTACTTAAAACATGTTCATTTTTAAAACCATTGTTATTGGGATTCCAGTCTCAGTTGCTGGAATATCAGCTTGTTGGGCTATTAAAAAATACATGGAATGCAAAACAGCTGAATGTTCAATAGAAGGTGAAGAAGAACAGAGCTCTGAAGGCAACAAGGAGAGTGAACCAAATCCAACTGTTGTCGAAATAGAAAAGAACGAAGACCATAGTTACATACGTAAAGAAGAACCCGAAGAGAAAAAATGCTGGAAAAATCTGGGTCCTGTTTGCAAGAGTGCAGCCTCTATTTGCAAGAGCGTAAAATCTTTTTTGAAGACCGCAGCCTCATGCAGTACTGTTAACGTAAGCAAATGTGATGTAGGTAAGGTCAAACTTGAAACTAACCCCTTTAGACATAGAATAAATCTTTCTATCTATGATAAAATGAAGATGTGTATCTCGTCTATTGTCCTTCTTCCTCTGAGAGTGATTGGTGTTGCCACTTGCCTAGTTACATCTTATTCGATTGCTTCTATTGGGCTTTTGGGTACAACTGAGGAAGAACTAAAATCAAAGCCTATGCAAGGATGGAGACGAACGCTGCGAGCCATTGTATCTAAAATAATGGTTGGGCTCTTTTATTGTTCTGGTTTCAGAGTCAGAGTAAAAGGGAGACAAGCGATGGCAAGAGAAGCACCCATTCTGGTACTGGCACCACATTCGTCGGTTTATGATTCGCTTGTAGTTTTCTTCCTAGGGTCACCTTCCATTGTTGCAAAAGAAGAAGTGAAGAAATTGCCGTTTTTTGGAAAATTGGTCAATTTTACTCAGCCAATATATGTGGATAGAGAAGATCCCAATTCTCGATTAAAAACGATTCAAGAGATGGTGCGTCGAGCAACATCTGAGGATTCCTGGCAACAGACTTTGATATTTCCTGAGGGAACATGTTCAAACGGGAAATCTCTAATCACTTTCAAGCCTGGTGCATTTTATCCTGGAGTTGCTGTACAACCTGTGTGCATTAGGTATCCTAATAGGCTTGACACTCCAACTTGGACTTGGGATGGACCTGAAGCATGGAAGACTGTATTGTACACTATGACCCAGTTTGTTACTTATGCTGAAATCGAATTTTTACCTCCATATGTTCCGTCAGATGAAGAGAAAAGAGAACCGAAAATATTTGCCTCTAATGTACGCTCTGAAATGGCCAAATGCCTTGAAGTACCCATTGTCGATTATTCCTTTGAAGATTGTCAACTTATGATGAAAGCAACCAAATTGGAATTGCCAAGTGAATCGGGCTTGATAGGAGTGGCCAACTTAAGATCCAAATATGGATTTGATAGAAAAGACCTGGAGGCAGACCTAGATAGCTTCGCCAAGATTGCAAATAAAAAGGATGGGGTTATTAGACTTCAAGATTTGGCTTCTTACTTGAAAATACATGGCAATAACCCTTGCCTTATGCAAATATTTAGAGCCTATGATCAGGATTATAAAGGTTTTATAACCTTTAAGGAGTTTGTCGTCGGCAAAAGGTCTGCTTCACTTCTTTGCCATCAAAGAACAAAATGTGAAAGCTGCCTTTCAGCTTCCGGAGAGTGGAAAGAAATGCTATGTACATTTACTGACAAAAACATTGCTGGTCTCTCTGCATAGCTTATCAAGATTGTATGATTGACTATTGTATTGTACTGAGTATATCAAGATTGTACTGAGATTGTATTGATTGAAGCTGGTTGAGCAGTTAAAGCTGATTCAAGTATTATAACTATTGTTTCGATTAATATTTTTAATAAAGTTATTGCACAAAAAAAAATATTGTATTGAGAAGTACAGTTATTGAGAATTACAAATTATTTAGAATTACAGCCCCCCTGCTTGAACTAAGAGGAAAAACACTTTTCTGCGTGGGAAGCAGAGTTTTGCCCCCCTTTTTTCACTGGAGCATCATAGAGAGCTGTTTAAGGGGTTAATTGATTTTTTTTTTCATCTACGAGTGTTTCCAAAATTCGTCTTGGTAATGCCGTCATATCTATCTTTACAGATCCTGCTATCTCTCTTTACAATTTAAATCTCTCATCACATCATAGCTCTCTTTATAGAGAGCTGTTTAAGGGGTTTTTTTTTATCTACGAGCTTTAAAAAATTCGTCTTGGTAATGCCGTTATAAAATGCGATATATCACCAATATTGACACTTTTTGGGTCATTTTTTTAGCAGAAAGAATGGGAAGCAGTTGAATAGAATGAAATGGTTTATAATCTTTGGTTAATTCTTATGTTTGTTTTGTTTTATGCTGCTTTAATGCAAAACAGTTCCTCCTACCTCCTTTTCTATGAAAAACAAAAAATTATCTTTCTGTCTATATTTGAAATTAGCAAAACTTTTCATTCGCAGGGCCCAGACACGCTTGAATTTTTTGGTACCGGAGGTTACCAGAAGCTAAACGACATGTCAAAAAAAACTGTCTCGTAAGAAAAATTTGCCGTAATTGTGTTTTTGTGCTGACTCAGGAATTATTATTCGGTTCATCTTAGCAGTAAGTTTTTTTGCGGAGACAAATCTATAGGAGTTTATAAAACCAGCTTGAAATGATGACAAGTCTCCTTCTCTTTTTTATAAAACAAATAAAAGTTATGCTTTAACTGAAAGCAAGGAGCAACATTAAAACTTAAAAAGGAACAGGAATCATTTCGTATACGAAAGAAGCTGTCCCTTCCTCGATGCCTCGCTCTTTACGGTAAAGATGTTTATTGTTTTAAAAAGTACAGCTGTGACAAAGAGTCAAACTTTTAGAGCGACTAAGTTTTAATATCGCTCTTTACTTTCAGTTAAAAAAAATGTTTTTTTTTTTGTTTAATATTAGTAGAAGCAGTTCTTTGTCTGTGTAATTTAATTTAGAACACGATAATCCATTGTCTACGGTTGTAAATTTTGAGGCATTAGTATTTCTGGTCTTGGAAACAGAAAAGAATTAGAAAATTTTGATTAGCCTGCCTAAGAATTCAAGTAGGGAAGCCTATTAGGCTTGTCACTTGTTCGCCTGTGAGTCCAGGCAAATTCAGTCCCCCGTTTTGCATACAAGTCCGTCATGAGTCAACCCAAATATCTTGATTATCCCTTAGTTCTACCACTATCTACCTTAGTTCTGCCCTAGGATGGATGGATGTATGATAGAGTACCTATCAACAAATGAAAATGATATCATTTTTACATTCCTCTCACTCAGACTATCTTTCTTGGCTTTTTCTCCAATGAGCCATGGCTTGCGAAAAATTTGCTACTTTTTTTTGTTTCTGTTTTGTTAATAGTTATAATTCTTTAAGTCTCTGTTGTGACCCTGTTGCAACTACGTTTATTTTATTTTATTTTATTTATTTTTTTTTTACTAGAACGTGGTAGGGGGGTGGCTATTATTAGTTCAACTTACTAATAACTTCTTATGAGTGAACGACAAGTTAACACAAGCCAATATAGACTTGAAAATGATATTGCAGATTCCTTTGGCTTTCAACTTTGTGTGTTTTCCATGGTTTTCATATCGTTTTTTTTTTTTTTTTTTTTTTTTTTGTCCTGATATTGGAATATCAGTCTCTCTCTCTCTCTTTTTTTTTTTTTTTTTTTTTTTTTTTTTTTTTTTTTTTTTTTTTTTTTTTTTTTTTTTTTTTTTTTTTTTTTGCTGGGGTCTAGTTTCAGTACGACCTAGTTTCATATGGTTAAAATCATTTAACTGGTTAAACTTCAACAATGTAATCGTTTTTTATTATTAAATTTTGGTTTACCTCATAAATTTAAATCAATTGTAAAATTATAAAAAGTTGAAAAATTTAAATTAAGCTTTGTGTTATAAGTTAATAAGTATAAGTTATTAGTTAAATATTTAGTTAAGTATTCAAGTTAATAAGTTGTGTAATGTGTTATAAATTAAGCTAAGCGTTTTGATTGATGTGCTAGCTGTTCCATGATAATCATAGGCATTTCGGTTTTGCCCTTATTCAAATTATTCATCCTTACTCAGGCACGGACACTTGATATTTTTTGGGGGGAGGGAATGCTAAAATTGATTCATAATTCAAAAAAGGGGTTCCAATAAATTTGGGATTTGGAGGCCCCAATGTAAGTGCATCTTCTAAGTAATCACAGCTGCAATAACTTTAATTTTTACAACCTGTATTTTTTTTTTTTTTTTCTTTTACGAAAAACATAGATTTAAACATTGTTTCATTCTTTAAAATTGAACAAGGGCTCCTCCTAAAAACGATATAAATAAAACGTGTGAGGCTCTTAGTAATGACATGTAGGAAAATGAGATTTGAAGAAAGTTTTTTTTTTAGGAATCAAAGATAATTAATCACAAATCAATGACTTCGGTAAAAGAGTCCGAGCAACACCTACGAGATATAATCGACATTCTTAAAAAAGACAAAAGGTATCATGTCCTGTAGCCAGTTGCTGAAGAGAGAACTGAAATGATTATGTCCTATCTCGAAGAGCTTGAAGCTAGAGGTCCACCTCCCCCTCCGACAGCTACAGAACCATCAAGGAGGAAGTAATTCTTTTTAAATTTGTATTGCAGTGCTATTACAAATGTGTTTATTCATTTAGAATTTTTTATCATGGGTTTTTATCACATCACATCACAGTTGAAAGTGGTTGTTGGAAGTTTCTTTTCTTTTTGATTTTTATTTCTTTTCTTTTCTTTTTCCTTTTTTTTTTTCTTTTTCCTTTTTTTCTTTTTTTTATCAATGAAGATAGTTAGTCAATGACATCAGTTTACAATGCAACTACGAAGAAGAAATATATTGATTATGTATCAATGAAAATAGTTTAAATAGTCAATGACATATCAAATAGTCATTGTCAACAGATTCTCAAATTGATTATCCTTTCAGGGACAGGGAGGCTGAAAATATTATTGAATTTGCAATAATATTAAATATTATTTAATTAATTATTAAATATTATGAAAATAATATTAAGTATTATTGAACTATGTGAATAGAGTAAGATGGTGATCTATTAAACCTTTTATAAAACATTTGAATGGGGGGGGGGAGAGGGAATGTTATAACCAAATTTCAATATGAAAGAATAAACTGGGTTGAAATGTTTAAGCAGTAATCTATGAGTAGTTTAAGCAGTGGTCTATGAGGCCAGATTCGACAATATGGTTGTTTATATCTGAATCAGAATTGGCTAATTTCTGTCATTTGATCCGATAAAATTCTAATTCGATTGTCTATATTTTTCAGCATTAATCGGGCATAAACAGGTTTCTTAGAAAAAAAAATTCATTTTTATGTCATTCTTTTGCATTAACCTGGCAAAAAAAATTATAATAAAAAAAAATGGTTGCTGCTACTTGTATTAGCCTACTGTATCCCAGACTCACCCAAGAGCGAGACACGGCTTTGTCTTGAAAATGCCTGTGTTGATGGATGAAATTATGATGGACATAAAGTATTAAATGTTTTTGGCATTTTTATTGTGTAAATATTTAAAATTCTTGTTTTTTGGGGGGTGGGGAGATAAACCACCATTTTTATGACTATGGACATCTTAAGCAGTATATCTGTGGAATAGACGTGTATTTATTACTGTCCTTCTTTCCATCAGCCGGATAGCATTGGAGAAATAATTATGTCTTACCTATTTGCCTTACCTCACCCGCTTTCTATTGTGCTTTCTAATGCACTGTCCGACATTGAATAGTTCTTTTGTACTATGTCAGAAGATAAAATGGTATCTTTTGAAATAAAAGATTTAAATTTGCTTTTTGTTTTTACTATATCTCTATTGCTCTAAGCAAAGGTGCATGTATTATTTTTTTCTTTAAAAAAGGAAGAAATTCCTCTTTACATATTTAAAATTAGAAACCAGAAATTCATAGTTGTTTTAAACAATAGGATTTTCCAGTTTAATTTTTTAAAATATTAAATATGTAATTATTTGAGAATATCTATAAGTTAAATCAGTAGACAGTCTCACCTAGCTGAATATATGCTGCACTTGCATCTACTTGAATACTAGATCAGTACTTAGTACTTTTAATGTAGATTCCATTGTACTTCCAATGTACTTAATGTACTTAACGTACTTCCATTTGAATAACCTTTTTATATCCAGTTTGTATTATTTTTAACGTCGTTTTCAGAGTTCTTATAAGTATGAGTTGCCTAGCACCCCTCATTCGCCCCCTTTTTTACACAAAACTTAAACTTCTGCGGCTATAATTTGAGATCCTTTAGATGCAGGTGTTTCCTAGTGTACCTTGGATAACACAACCATTAGAACCCTAGTCTTTAAATAATATTTTAATCGTGCTTTACAATGTTTTGATACCTAAAAATCAGTTTTCCGATAAAAATTACCTTTTCCTTTTAAATAGAACCTTCTTCTTCTTGCTGCGGGACTGGGCGTTTTAAGCCTCACCTGGCATCTGAAATAAAATTTGGCGTTAAAAATTACCCTTTCCTTGTAAATACAACCTTCTTCTTGCTGCGGGACTGGGCGTTTTAAGCCTCACCTGGCATATGAAATAAAATTTCGCGTTAAAAATTACCTTTTCCTTTTAAATACAACCTTCTTCTTCTTGCTGCGGGACTGGGCGTTTTAAGCCTCACTTGGCATCTGAAATAAAATTTGGCGTTAAATATTACCCTTTCCTTCTAAATACAACCTTCTTCTTGCTGCGGGACTGGGCGTTTTACGCCTCACCTGGCATCTGAAATAAAATTCCGCGTTAAAAATTACCTTATATCCCCCTCGTATAAGAAATTATTAATTTCGCTTTAAGTTTTAATATTGCTCCTTACTTTCAGTTGATAAAACTTGTTCTTATTTAAGTTCTGATCATTTTTGAAATGATGTCGATAAATCAAACCCCCCCATGGAAAATTCCACCTCTCTTGCGAAAAATTTCTTCATGGATAGTTCATTCCATCTAAAATCCCTCCTGGGAAATTCCTACAGACAATTTTATCCTCGCTAAAAATTACCCCTGGGAAGTTTTCCCAGGAACATTTTTCCTAGCCGACTTTTCTCTGAAAAAAAAACTCAGAAGTCCTTCCCTCTGCAGAATTTTTTTCGAAAACCACCATTCCCCAATGGAAAGGCTCCCCTGGAGACAATTCACTCGCTGAAATTCTTCCCCCCACGGAAAGAAAACCAGACATTCAAACTACATTAAAAATTTTCCCCGCAACATCTTCAAATATAAAATCGCGTCATCAAAGAGAAATTAAGACAAGTAAAAGAATTTCCTATAGGAGTTATGACAAACACCTTCCGTTTAAAATTCTCATGGAAAGTTCAGCCTCGAAAACTCTCCTTCCCAAGAAAAACTATCCCTATGGAAAACCCTCCCCCTAAAGAAAATATCACCGTCTTCTTTAAAACCTCTGTATACATCACCATAACAAAACTATGCGCAAACAATGGGAGAATTTGCAATTTGCAAACAATGGGATAATTATAACTTACGGCCCATTCTCGAGAGGCTGGGGGATCATGTCATCCCCCAGAGGCATGGTTGTTGGATCTTTCAACTATACTGAACAAAATGGCTATCTCAAAATTTTTATCTGATGACTTTGGGGGTAAAAGAGCGTGTAAGAGGGACTAGTACCTCTTTTTTCTTTGGTCACTTAAAAAGAACACAAGAACTGTTAATATCGGTTTGAATGAGCCCTCTCTAAATCTTTTAGACCCATTGGTTCTTAAAGGTTACCTCTTGGAAAAAAAAAACAGACACGCAAAAAAACAATACAAAATCTCCAGATTTTTACAGATGGGAGCTTGACTCTACAGTTGGGTTCTCTGATATGCTAAATTCGAGGGCGCAACATTAATTTAAGGTAACTTTGCTTTTTTGGGGTCTTTCGCTCCTTTTTTGAAAATCACGAACATTTTCTCATGCTCGTAGCTTTAATAGATAAAATTGAATTTAATTAATTTTATATATTGTATAGATAGAATTTTACATATTTTCTGGTTAAAACTCAATATTATTAGACTTTCACGAAGCTCCTTAGCACGTTAGCTTATTTTTACACAACAATCAATAAATCACTGCAAATACATGAGGCTAAATATAGACTGACCGGTGGTTTGCCACCGCGCCGGTTGTACCGGCTTTATACCGTCAATTTTTTTTTTACATTTCGATGTGTTTTTTATCGGTGGCTTTTTGCTTATAAATTGTCGTTACGAGGGGGTTGCTTCCACTTGAGGTTGCCCCTCAAGGTATCTTTTCTTGCACCATGATCCGTGCCGACCAAAAAAATTGACTTTCCTCCGGCCTGATTTTCATAGTAATTACTGAATTCATTTCGTCCAATGTTTCCAAAACTAGAGAGGACACTAGTGACTGAAATTTGCAGTAATAGGCTTTACCTTACCCTAGCACTATCAGGGGCACAACAATAATGTTGTCATCACTATCGCGTTTACTGGAGTCATGCTACAATCAACTTGTAGCGTTAACTCTCTATAATAACAGGGGGTAAACATTAACTAATTTAAACCTCGGACTCTTGTGAATCTTTTATAATTTCGACCTAGTGAGTGGAAATAGCGCATGATCACCTGAATAGGTAAAAGGTAAAGGATACGGCATTAGACTTTACAGTCCATACAGGCGGTGCTGATCTCCGTTTCTTGGCCCTTCAGCCAGGAAGTGCAATGGGGGGTTGGGGGCCATCCATCCTTTGCTTTCGCACACCCTTCCTGTTTACCTTCCCCAGATCACCTGAATGGTTTCGGGAAATTCTCGTTTAAATTTCGGATTTTATGATTATGAGGCACTAGTATTTCTGTTCTTGGAAACAGAAAAGAATTAAACAATTTTGATAAAAATCAAACCTTAGCCATCATTTTCTTTTCTGGCCTAGTAACTTTTGTATTCGGAAGGGGGGGGGGGGCTATAAGTTATTGAAGAGGACCTTGACACTTGTTTCTAGTCTTTATTTCTAGTTTCTAGATACTGAAAAAAACACGTCCCCCTCCCCCTAAATTTTGTGAATTTACGCCACCGTGCCGAAAGGGTTGACAATGTTTTCTGGCTTAACTGACCTGTTATTATTTAGAGAAATGCTGGACGAGACTCCTGAAATAGACTTAAATACGGATTGGAAAGATGCCAAAAGGCTTATCAAAGAGGATCCATGATATCTGAAATTTTCCAGCAGTGAACGCAAATGTGAGAAAGAATTCAATGAATACATGAAAGACAAATTGGAGCAAGCCACGGAAGACTTCACAATGCTCTTACAAGTAAGTTTTTTTTACTGTTATCGCCTCTGATTCCAGGGTACCTGTCTTTCATGATTCAATCCTAAAACATGATAGCCTGCCTAAGAATTCAAGTGGGGAAGCCTATTAGGCTTGTCACTTGTTCGCCTGTGAGTCCAGGCAAATTCAGTCCCCCGTTTTGCATACAAGTCCGTCATGAGTCAACCCAAATATCTTGATAATCCCTTATTTCTATCACTATCTAACTTAGTTCCGCCCTAGGATGGATGGATGTATGATAGAGTACCTATCAACAAGTGAAAATGATATCATTTTTACATTCCTCTCACTCAGACTACCTTTCTTGGCTTTTTCTCCAATAAGCCATGGCTTGCGAAAAATTTGCTACTTCTTTTGTTTCTGTTTTGTTAATAGTTATAATTCTTTAAGTCTCTGTTGTGACCCTGTTGCAACTACGTTTTTTTTTTTTTTTTTTTTTTTTTTTTTTTTTTGCTAGAACGTGGTAGGGGGGTGGCTATTATTAGTTCAACTTACTAATAACTTCTTATGTGTGAACGACAAGTTAACACAAGCCAATATAGACTTGAAAATGATATTGCAGGTTCTTTTGGCTTTCAACTTTGTGTGTTTTCCATGGTTTTGATGTCTTTTCTTTTTTTTTTTTTTCTTTTTTTTTTTTGTCGTGACATTGGAGTATCAGTCTCTTTTTTTTTTTTTTGCTGGGGTCTAGTTTCAGTACGATCTAGTTTCGTATGGTTAAAATCATTTAACTGGTTAAACTTCAACAATGTAATCGTTTTTTATTATTAAAATTTGGTTTGTGTTATTACCATTTACCTCATAAATTTAAATCAATTGTAATCAATACTCTAAATTGTAATTTAGAGTATTTAAGGCTCCTATTGAATCTGATTCTTGTTTTTTTGGATAATACAGCACTGATGATTTTAAATTAAGCTTGTCTAGAATTAATCTAGTTCTTCCTGATAATGCTATACTTAGTAATTCAAATTAAAATTTTAAAAAGTTGAAAAATTTAAATTAAGCTTTGTGTTACAAGTTAATAATTATAAGTTATTAGTTAAATATATAGATAACTTCGAAGACCACACTGCCTTTCCATGACGAAAGTAAAACAGTTCAAAATAGGGATGATACCTTTTTATTGACAGTGAAATATAAAATTATTTAACTGGATATTTCGAACACATATACAGTGTTCATCATCAGCAGTAAAACTAAAAGACATGAATAAAAATAAACAGAATTTATACCTAATAAACTAATTACATATAGTTTATTGCTCTTATTTTTTTCAATGCAACAGCCGAGGCAAATCTCCTTGACCTTTTCGGTTCCGGTTCATTAGATTTAACTGACGTATTACGTGGACAGAGGTCATAGCTCTTAGGTGAAGTGATATTTACTTTATTTGACCTCAGTAAATTATCATAAATTGAGTTCAATCCAAATTCACCTGTATCTCTGTTTATGGAATTATTCTTGAATAGAATTTTTTTTAATTTCGATTGTTTCCCTGAAAGTTTGCTTTAAACCTTGGTCCCTAGAAATCAAAGAAACATTTTCAAACAAAATAAAATGATTTGGAAAATTAAAGATATGCTCCGCGAGGGCCGACGTGAAATCTTCAGGTTTGGTATTTTGCTTTAAAGACGATGAAATGGAATTATGATGTTGTAGCAATCTCGTTCTTAAATTCTGGTTAGTACGTCCCACATAAGAGCTTCCACAAGTACATGGAATTTTATAAACCCCACTTTGTTGCTCTACGGAAGTCCGATCCTTTCCAGAATTTAAAAAACTTGCCAAAGTATTACTACCTCTTAAAGCTACCTTTAAGCCATTATTTTGTAAAATTCTTTTAAGTTTTTCACTCAAACCTGGAACATATGGTAGAGAACAAAAAATATCTTTCTTTTCTGTTGTTTCCAGAATATCGTCAGAACATTCTAGAAATTTTTTCCTTCTTTTCGAAAAAGTCTGGTCAACTAACCAACCCGGATAATGGTTACTTATTAAAATGTCTTTTAGCAATAATAATTCCTCCTCAATGAATTTTGGAGAACAAATTCTAAAAATGCGGTCAGTTAAAGATATGATTAAACCAATTTTTACTTGGCGGGCATGACCGGAGGAAAATGACAAAAATCTGTTATTGTTAGTAGGTTTTCTGTAAATCTTAAAATCCAGACTATTTTCATTTTTTAAAAGAAGGACATCCAGAAAAGGAAGTTTATTATCCTCTTCTAATTCTATTGTAAATTTTAAATCCCCTCCCCAAAATTAAGATGTTCTAAAAAACTTTTTAATTCCTCCACCCCATAATTCCATACTGAAATTATGTCATCCATATATCTCCTTCAAAATTTATGTTTTAAAAAATATGAATCTAACGCTATTGTTTCAATATTTTCTACAAAACAATTTGCTAATAAAGGACTTAAAGGGGCCCCCATAGGTAAACCATTTACTTGTTCGACCTCTGTCCACGTAATACGTCAGTTAAATCTAATGAACCGGAACCGAAAAGGTCAAGGAGATTTGCCTCGGCTGTTGCATTGAAAAAAATAAGAGCAATAAACTATATGTAATTAGTTTATTAGGTATAAATTCTGTTTATTTTTATTCATGTCTTTTAGTTTTACTGCTGATGATGAACACTGTATATGTGTTCGAAATATCCAGTTAAATAATTTTATATTTCACTGTCAATAAAAAGGTATCATCCCTATTTTGAACTGTTTTACTTTAGTTAAATATATAGTTAAGTTAATAAGTTGTGTAATGTGTTATAAATTAAGCTAAGTGTTTTGATTGATGTGCTATCTGTTCCATGATAATCATAGGCATTCCGGTTTTGCCCTTATTCAAATTATTCAATATTTCCTTACTCAGGCACGGACACTTGATATTTTTGGGGGGAAGGAATGCTAAAATTGTTTCATAATTCAAAAAAGGGGTGCCAATAAATTTGGGATTTGGAGGCCCCAATGTAAGTGCATCTTCTAAGTAATCACAGCTGCAATAACTTTAATTTTTACAAACTGTATTTTTTTTTTCTTTTTAACGAAAAACATAGATTTAAACATTGTTTCATTCATCAAAATTCAACAAGGGCTCCTCCTAGAAATGAGATAAATAAAACGTGTGAGGCTCTTAGTAATGAGATGTAGGAAAATGAGATTTTGAAGAAAGTTTTTTTTTAGGAATCAAAGATGATTAATCACAAATCAGTGACTTCGGTAAAAGAGTCCGAGCAACACCTACGAGATATAATCGACATTTTTGAAAAAGACAAAGGTATCATGTCCTGGAGCCAGTTGCTGAAGAGAGAACTGAAATGATTATGTCCTATCTCGAAGAGCTTGAAGCTAGAGGTCCACCTCCCCCTCCGACAGCTACAGAACCATCAAGGAGGAAGTAATTATTTTTAAATTTGTATTGCAGTACTATTACAATTGTGTTTATTCATTTAGAATTTTTGAGGGTATGACCCTCATGATAGTACCGATTTTGTTCTAAAAGCAATGTCCTTTATAGGGATATTGCTCTTTTTCACTTGTGAAAAAGAGCTAGACATTTTCTAAGATTTCTAAGCAATTAGAGGAAATAAAGCAGACTCCTAGCAAACGTTTTGTAGCATCTTCAAGAAGCTACGGCCTGATATTAAAAGCGTTATCTTCCGCCAATGAATACTTGAGTACTTTTTAAATATAAATTTTCAATTTTAACATGGGATTTTCGAGTTCCATCAGTTCACTTAATCACGACTTTAATTTAATCATTGAACTTCCGACCGTTATTCTGCTGAAATTATGAGGCTAAACTTTATGAGCTGGGAATCTCTATGACGCTTGCAGAGTGTCATACCCGGACTCGGACTTTGGTATGATAGGTTCTGTCGGGGATGCCTGGAACTCCATTCCTGTTGGGACTCGACGGTCCTGTACCCTATCCTCCTTCAAGAAACTGTTAAAGAAATTTTTATTGAAAAAATAAATAAAAAAAATTATAACATTGATCAGTTATTTATATTTATTAAATATTTAAAAAGATGTATTTTTTTAAAATTAGATGTTGTGAATTTTGGTTCCTTGATGTCTTACTCTGGTGGGGATTGGTGAGTAGAATTTAAATATATCTTAAGTGTGAATATACTTAATATTTTTTTATATTTTTTCCCCAAATAAAGGGCCATTGAACCCTTTGAGATATTTTTGTTTATAAATGGAAGTATATTGGCAATAAAAGGAACTTGAACTTGCTTAGGCAGTATAGATGCTGCCAGAATTTATGGCAGTATAGTGCGAACAGTTGGGAGGAAATTAGTGTTTGATGTATCAACATAAATTAGTGTTCGATTCGTTAACGCAAATTAGCGTTTCATGCATCAACACAAATTAGTATTTGATCAAATTTAGTCTTAAGTTTCATCAAATTTAGTCTTACGTATCAAAAGTTACGAGCCTGAGAAAATTTGCCTTATTTTGGAAAATAGGGGAAAACGCCCCCTAAAGTCATAGTATCTTGAACAAGAATCACACCATCGCATTCAGCGTATCAGATAACCTTACTGTAGAAGTTTCAAGCTCCTTTCTACAAAGTTTGGAATTTCGTATTTTTTGCCAGAAAACACGTCACGGATGCGTGTTTATTTATTTTGTATTTATTTATTTCTTTTTCCTCGGGAGTGATCATATCGACCTAGTGGTCCTAGAATGTCGTGTGAGGGCTAGTTATAACGGAAATTAAGAGTTCCAGTCCCCTTTTAAGTGACCAAACAAATTGGAAGGCATCTAGGCCCCCTCCCACGCTCAGTTTTTTCCCAGAGTCAACGAATCAAAGTTTTGAGATAGCCATTTTGTTCGGCATAATCAAAAAACCGAATAGCTATGTCTTTGGGGACGGCTCACTCCCTCATAGTCCCCGGGGAAGGGGCTGCAAGTGTACAGATGTTTTCAAGGGGATTTTTTTTTTCTTGGTTGGGGAGGTAGTTACGTGGAAGAATCTTTCCATGGAGGAACTTGTCATGGGAGAAGAAAATTTCCTTGAAGGGGGCGCAGTATTTTCTAGTATTATTTAAAACAAAAAAACAATGAAAAAATAAATATGAAAAAAAAATTCAACTGAAAGTAAGGAGCAGCATTAAAACTTAAAACGAAAAAAAATTATTGCGCATATGTGGTGTTCATCTCCTCCTAAATACCTGCTCTTTACGCTAAAGTATTTTTAGTAATTTCAACTATTTATTCTACGGCCTTTGTGATTCAGGGGTTATTCTTCAGATCAGAAAGAAAGCTCACGATCACCTTTAACAGACGTCCTCTAACAACGTACCGTGAAGTTTTTCAGTAGGCTACTATACATTCTCCGTCAAAAGCTTTAGTAATGTCGAATGACAATAACTTGATATCATGTCCTTTTGCTAGAATTTTGACCCCATTTTAGTCTTTAGCCTGGTTATTTCCATTGCTAGTGTTTGGCGCGTACTCACTCTTAAAACGCTACATCTGTCCGGACCTTTAGATTCTCTTTCCTAGCTTTGGGTTCCCTTCTCTGCTGTGTAACACTACCGCACGTGCATTCTCTTAAAACGCTATGTCTGTCCAGCCCTTTGGATTCTCTTTCTAAGTTCAGCAAGCTTAGCTAAAGCAAGAATCAGTCATGCAGCATTTGAATGGACGCAAACAAGACATGAATGGACGCAAGACATTTGAAATGTCTTGACTAAAAAAACATCTTAGAGCCAAAGAATGAAATCAGTGTTGCTTTATTGTATGCAAAATCTCTTCGGTGGTTGCTTGTCTCATCATTTTATCAAGTATCCTTGTTTTTGCGAAATAAAGAGAATAGCGCTAAAGTAAATAGAATACCATTAAACTTTTTTTATTCAGCTGAATACTAAAACGAAAAGCAGGTTGTCTCTGAACAGGATGGGAGGGTTTTCTGATTTAGGAGAAAATGAGAACATCTACGAAAGGTGTAAAGAGAGGGACTTTGGATAGATTGGGATGGCGTGAGTATTCGTAGCCGTGTTTCAAATGGTTATCAATTCGTTAAGAGAGGAAGGCACGGACTTCTAAATCGTCTTATACCAACTGTCAAAGGAATTTTGTCTATCAACTCTAATGCTCATAATTTTCTTTTTTAATCAGTGTTTAATTAATTGCACGAAGGGAAACCTTTTGGGACTAGGCTCCCAGCAAATCTCAACAACAATCCCCTGAGATGTTTATTGTTTATTTAAGAATCAACGACGCTTCTTGACTACTATGGTCCCTGCGTTGGCTCTGCAGTGCATTCCTGCGTGATTCGATCTCTGGGTCCCATATTACCAAGCTAAGGTCAAATCCACTGCGCCACCACAGGACAATCCTCTAAGATGTTTCTTATATTTATGCTATTTTGAATTTTTAGAATTGTCCCCTTTCCTCGCACCAAAAAGTTTTGCATACGTGCTTGCCTGCAGCCTAAGCTTTCTGAGATTGTAGGGTCTTTTGCGGTATTTTTTGAAGAAATAGACTAAAATATTATTTTACATATCTGATCGACAAGTATATCACTGGATTTAATATATATTGTGAAATATATTTCGCAATATATTGGAGGAATCGAATATATCGAATAATCGAATATATTTCGAATATATTCGAGTGGAGGAATCGGGATGAAGCATGATGGGTAGAATAATCAAATGTTGTAGATACGAGATTGACGAAACCGTTCTGGATTCGATCACTTTGGGAGAGTTAGGGGGAGGGGCTCAGTGCTTTGGCGAGTTTGGTGCTTCTGGACGTGCTAGGACGATGAAAGTTGGTAGGCGTGTCAGGGACCGTCTTCCAAGTCGTCTTCCCAGATTCCACCATAGGGGGGGGGGGCTAAAGTGAGAGGAAAAATTAGAAAAAATGAGGTATTTATAAATTACAAGTGGGTGATCGGATCTTAATGAATTTTTATATTTAGAAGGACATGGTGACTCAGAGCTCTTATTTTAAATCCCGACCGGCATTAAGCCTCTGATTTTCCTTTTAAATCAATCTATTGATTCTTAGAATTTTATTAGAGCACATACCATATGAGCTCTTGGCTCTTAGCTCTTCTGGCCTCGTCGCAAGTGCCATATGAGCTCTTATCTCTTGTTGTTTTAGTTCGTTGTCATTGCTTTATTTGAATTAAATAAAATATTTCTCTTAAATTGTCGTTGATAAGAATATAAAGTTAATAATAAACAAATAAAATCAACAGACAGCTTACATATACATTTCGAAGACAGATATGCCACGTTTTAAGACATGACTTTAGGGTATTTTTTTATTTACTCTCTACCTCTCTTTATTTACTCTCTTGGCTTCTCTACCCTTTTGTGTATGTTTTAAGACATGGCTTTAGGGTATTTTTTTATTTACTCTCTACCTCTCTTTATTTACTCTCTTGGTTACTTTACCCTTTTGTGTATATTTTAAGACATGACTTTAGGGTATTTTTTTCTTTACTCCCTACCTCTCTTTATTTACTCTCTTGGCTACTCTACCCTTTTGTGTATATTTTAAGACATGACTTTAGGGTGTTTTTTAGTTACTCTCTATCTCTCTTTATTTACTCTCTTGGCCATTCTACCCTTTTGTGTATATTTTAAGACATGACTTTATGGTATTTTTTTTTATTTACTCTCTACCTCTCTTTACTTACTCTCTTGGCTACTCTACCCTTTTGTGTATATTTTAAGACATGGCTTTAGGGTATTTTTTTTATTTACTCTCTACCTCTCTTTATTTACTCTCCCTTTTGTGTATATTTTAAGACATGACTTTAGGGTATTTTTTTTATTAACTCTCTTGGCTACTCTACCCTTTTGTGTATATTTTAAGACATGACTTTTGGGTTTTTTTTTATGTACTCTCTACCTCTCTTTACTTACTCTCTTGGCTACTCTACCCTTTTGTGTATATTTTAAGACATGACTTTAGGGTATTTTTTTATTTACTCTCTACCTCTTTTAGTTTACTGTTAGAGCTCATACTATATCTCTTGGCTCTTAGCTCTTCTCGCCTCGTCACAAGTGCCATATGAGCTATTAGCTCTTGTTTTTTTTTTCTTTCTTTTCTTTTTTTTTTTTTTTTTTTTTTTTTGATTTGTTAGCTTGTTAATTTTTATGACAGTTGGTCTTAACCAAGTGACATATAGCAATCGCAAATTCTGTTGGTCTGTCGGTCACTTCCAGGTAAGCTAGGACGATGAAGAGCTGTTATTTTAAATCTCGACCGGATCTGGTGACACTGGGGGGGAGTTGGGAGGGAGAAACCTAAAATCTTGGAAAACACTTAGAGTGGAGGGATGGGGACGAAGCTTGGCGGAAAAAATAAGCACAAGTCATAGACACATGATTGACATAACCGGAACGGATCCGCTCTCTTTGGGGTAGTTGGAGGGGTACTTTGGAAAAATGAGGTATTTGTACCGTACGAAAGGGTGACCAGATCTTAATGAAATTGGATATTAGAAGGATCTTGTGCTTTAAAGCTCTAATTTGAAATTCCGACCAGATCCTGTGACGTTGGGGGAGTTGGAGGTGGAAACCGGAATTCTTGGAAAACGTGAAAATTGGGGTATTTTTATCTTACGAATAGGTGATCGGATCTTAATGAAATTTGATATTTAGAAGGAATTCATGTCTCAAAGGCCTTATTTCAAATCCCGACCAGATCTTTTGACTTTGGGGTGAGTTGTAGGAGGAAATCTTGGAAAACACTTGGAGTGGAGGAATCGGGATGAAGCTTGGTGGATAGAATAAGCAAATGTCCTTGATACGTGATTGACGTAACCGTACTGCATTCGCTCTCTTTTGGGGAGTTGGGGGAGGCGTTCAGTGATTTGGTGAGTTTGGTGCTTTTGGACGTGCTAGGACGATGAAAATTGGTAGGCGTGTCAGGGACCTGCACAAATTGACTTGATAAAGTCGTTTTCCCAGGTTCGACCATCTGCGGGGCTAAAGGGAGAGGAAAAATTAGAAAAAAATGAGGTATTTATAACTTACGAGTGGGTGATTGGATCTTAATTAATTTTGATATTTAAAAGGACATCGTGACTCGAAGCTCTTATTTAAAATCCTGACCGGCATTAAGCCTCAGATTTTCCTTTTAAGTCAATCTATTGGTTCTTAGAATTTTTTTTAGAGTTCATACAACATGAGCTCTTGGCTCTTGTTTTTATTTGTTTTGTTAATAGGGGGGGATTGGAGGAGGAAACCGGAAATCTTGGAAAACGATTAGAGTGGAAAGATCGGGATGAAACTTGGTGGATAGAATAAGCAAATATCGTACATACGTGATTGACGTAACCGGACTGGATCCGTCCTCTTTCGGGACGATAGAGGGGTCCAGTTCTTTGGCGAGTTCGATGATTCTGGACGTGCTAGGACGATGAAAATTGGTAGGCGTGTCAGGGACCTGCACAAATTGATTTGATAAAGTCCTTTTCCCCGATTCGACCATCTGGGGGGCTGAAGGGAGAGGAAAAATTAGAAAAAAAGAGGTATTATTGAGACAATTTCAATTAAATCAGCCATCATAGAAAATCCGTTTGTTTTTGTGCAAGAAAAGCATCCAATTTTTTCAAATAACCCGAAATTTTTCATTTCTTTTGAGTTTTTTGTCTTCCTGGGAGGAGTAGTATGATTTTCCGCAAGCCATTTCCTGTCGGCAGTCCAGTGTGTGCACTGTAACTGGTTCTTGCGGAGCTCATAGTTTGTTGATTACATTATATGTGTATATGATTGCTTTAACGACATTTAGGAAAAAAAAGTTGTTAATAGGCCAATTTTCACCAAAACGAAATTCTTTTTAGGAGCCAGAAATATAAGTCAGCACCCATTTTAAAAATTACAATTGCCAAAAATTACAAGCACAAATGTGTTTTTTTTTTTTTTTTTTTTTTTTTTTTTTTTTAGTCACTATAGAGCACTCCTTTTGTTGGATAAGAGCCTTTTTCACGTATGGTTCTTGAAGATGATTCTTGTTAACTAGTAACTGACTGTACTTCTGAACACCTGCATTTAATGATGAGAAAGCTCATTGACTAAAGAGTCAATTTTGATTCCAGTTTACTTCAGTTGGAGAGCAAATAAAAAAAAAAAAAAAAAAAAACTCGTCTTTTTTGATTAAACATATCCCGAGTATATTTTGATATAGTGCACGCACTAAATCATCACCGTTTGTGTGACGTCATATTTATTGGGAATCTTTTCCAAATTATAAAAGCGTCAATGCAGTTTAGACAACATGACGTCATGCTTTCTATAAACATCATAACACTTGGACACCATGACGTCATTTTCTTAATATAAGGAAAACTGAACCAACATTCTCAATCATTTGAATAAAGTATCTCTTACTTAAAACATGTTCATTTTTAAAACCATTGTTATTGGGATTCCAGTCTCAGTTGCTGGAATATCAGCTTGTTGGGCTATTAAAAAATACATGGAATGCAAAACAGCTGAATGTTCAATAGAAGGTGAAGAAGCACAGAGCTCTGAAGGCAACAAGGAGAGTGAACCAAATCCAACTGTTGTCGAAATAGAAAAGAACGAAGACCATAGTTACACACGTAAAGAAGAACCCGAAGAGGAAAAATGCTGGAAAAATCTGGGTCCTGTTTGCAAGAGTGCAGCCTCTATTTGCAAGAGCGTAAAATCTTTTTTGAAGACCGCAGCCTCATGCAGTACTGTTAACGGAAGCAAATATGATGTAGGTCAGGTCAAACTTCAAACAAACCCCTTTAGACATAGAATAAATCTTTCTATCTATGATAAAATGAAGATGTGTATCTCGTCTATTGTCCTTCTTCCTCTGAGAGTGATTGGTGTTGCCACTTGCCTAGTTACATCTTATTCGATTGCTTCTATTGGGCTTTTGGGTACAACTGAGGAAGAACTAAAATCAAAGCCTATGCAAGGATGGAGACGAACGCTGCGAGCCATTGTATCTAAAATAATGGTTGGGCTCTTTTATTGTTCTGGTTTCAGAGTAAGAGTAAAAGGGAGACAAGCGATGGCAAGAGAAGCACCCATTCTGGTACTGGCACCACATTCGTCGGTTTATGATTCGCTTGTAGTTTTCTTCCTAGGGTCACCTTCCATTGTTGCAAAAGAAGAAGTGAAGAAATTGCCGTTTTTTGGAAAATTGGTCAATTTTACTCAGCCAATATATGTGGATAGAGAAGATCCCAATTCTCGATTAAAAACGATTCAAGAGATGGTGCGTCGAGCAACATCTGAGGATTCCTGGCAACAGACTTTGATATTTCCTGAGGGAACCTGTTCAAACGGGAAATCTCTAATCACTTTCAAGCCTGGTGCATTTTATCCTGGAGTTGCTGTACAACCTGTGTGCATTAGGTATCCTAATAGGCTTGACACTCCAACTTGGACTTGGGATGGACCTGAAGCATGGAAGACTGTATTCTACACTATGACCCAGTTTGTTACTTATGCTGAAATCGAATTTTTACCTCCATATGTTCCGTCAGATGAAGAGAAAAGAGAACCGAAAATGTTTGCCTCTAATGTACGCTCTGAAATGGCCAAATGCCTTGAAGTACCCATTGTCGATTATTCCTTTGAAGATTGTCAACTTATGATGAAAGCAACCAAATTGGAATTGCCAAGTGAATCGGGCTTGATAGGAGTGGCCAACTTAAGATCCAAATATGGATTTGATAGAAAAGACCTGGAGGCAGACCTAGATAGCTTCGCCAAGATTGCAAATAAAAAGGATGGGGTTATTAGACTTCAAGATTTGGCTTCTTACTTGAAAATACATGGCAATAACCCTTGCCTTATGCAAATATTTAAAGCCTATGATCAGGATTCTAAAGGTTTTATAACCTTTAAGGAGTTCATCGTCGGCAAAAGGTCTGCTTCACTTCTTTGCCATCAAAGAACAAAATGTGAAAGCTGCCTTTCAGCTTCCGGAGAGTGGAAAGAAATGCTATGTACATTTATTGACAAAAACATTGCTGGTCTCTCTGCATAGCTTATCAAGATTGTATGATTGACTATTGTATTGTACTGAGTATATCAAGATTGTACTGAGATTGTATTAATTGAAGCTGGTTGAGCAATTAAAGCTGATTCAAGTATTATAACTATTGTTTCGATGAATATTTTTTAATAAAGTTATTGCACACAAAAAAATTATTTTATTGAGAAGTACAGTTATTGAGAATTACAAATTATTTAGAATTACAGCCCCCCCCCCCTGCTTGAACTAAGAGGAAAAACACTTTTCTGCGTGGGAAGAAGAGTTTTGTCCCCCTTTTTTCACTGGAGCACCATAGAGAGCTGTTTAAGGGTCTATAATTGATTTTTTTTTTCATCTACGAGTGTTTCCAAAATTCGTCTTGGTAATGCCGTCATATCTATCTTTACAGATCCTGCTATCTCTCTTTACAATTTAAATCTCTCATCACATCATAGCTCTCTTTATAGAGAGCTGTTTAAGGGTCTAATTGATTTTTTTTTCATCTACGAGTGTTTCCAAAATTCGTCTTGGTAATGCCGTCATATCTATCTTTACAGATCCTGCTATCTCTCTTTACAATTTAAATCTCTCATCACATCATAGCTCTCTTTATAGAGAGCTGTTTAAGGGTCTAATTGATTTTTTTTCATCTACGAGTGTTTCCAAAATTCGTCTTGGTAATGCCGTCATATCTATCTTTACAGATCCTGCTATCTCTCTTTACAATTTAAATCTCTCATCACATCATAGCTCTCTTTATAGAGAGCTGTTTAAGGGTTTTTTTTTTATCTACGAGCTTTACTAAAATTCGTCTTGGTAATGCCGTTATAAAATGCGATATATCACCAATATTGACACTTTTTGGGTCATTTTTTTAGCAGAAAGAATGGGAAGCAGTTGAATAGAATGAAATGGTTTTTAATCTTTGGTTAATTCTTATGTGTGTTTTGTTTTATGCTGCTATAGAATGAAATGGTTTTTAATCTTTGGTTAATTCTTATGTGTGTTTTGTTTTATGCTGCTTTAATGCAAAACAGTTCCTCCTACCTCCTTTTCTAAGAAAAACAAAAAATTATCTTTCTGTCTATATTTGAAATTAGCAAAACTTTTCATTCGCAGGGCCCAGACACGCTTGAATTTTTTGGTACCGGAGGTTACCAGAAGCTAAACGACATGTCAAAAAAAACTGTCTCGTAAGAAAAATTTGCCGTAATTGTGTTTTTGTGCTGACTCAGGAATTATTATTCGGTTCATCTTAGCAGTAAGTTTTTTTGCGGAGACAAATCTATAGGAGTTTATAAAACCAGCTTGAAATGATGACAAGTCTCCTTCTCTTTTTTATAAAACAAATAAAAGTTATGCTTTAACTGAAAGCAAGGAGCAACATTAAAACTTAAAAAGGAACAGGAATCATTTCGTATACGAAAGAAGCTGTCCCTTCCTCGACGCCTCGCTCTTTACGGTAAAGTTGTTTATTGTTTTAAAAAGTACAGCTGTGACAAAGAGTCAAACTTTTAGAGCGACTAAGTTTTAATGTCGCTCTTTACTTTCAGTTAAAAAAAAATGTTTTTTTTTTGTTTAATATTAGTAGAAGCAGTTCTTTGTCTGTGTAATTTAATTTAGAACACGATAATCCATTGTCTACGGTTGTAAATTTTGAGGCATTAGAAATTCTGGTCTTGGAAACAGAAAAGAATTAGAAAATTTTGATTAGCCTGCCTAAGAATTCAAGTAGGGAAGCCTATTAGGCTTGTCACTTGTTCGCCTGTGAGTCCAGGCAAATTCAGTCCCCCGTTTTGCATACAAGTCCGTCATGAGTCAACCCAAATATCTTGATTATCCCTTAGTTCTACCACTATCTACCTTAGTTCTGCCCTAGGATGGATGGATGTATGATAGAGTACCTATCAACAAATGAAAATGATGTCATTTTTACATTCCTCTCACTCAGACTATCTTTCTTGGCTTTTTCTCCAATTAGCCATGGCTTGCGAAAAATTTGCTACTTTTTTTTGTTTCTGTTTTGTTAATAGTTATAATTCTTTAAGTCTCTGTTGTGACCCTGTTGCAACTACGTTTATTTTATTTTATTTTATTTATTTTTTTTTTACTAGAACGTGGTAGGGGGGTGGCTATTATTAGTTCAACTTACTAATAACTTCTTATGTGTGAACGACAAGTTAACACAAGCCAATATAGACTTGAAAATGATATTGCAGATTCCTTTGGCTTTCAACTTTGTGTGTTTTCCATGGTTTTCATATCGTTTTTTTTTTTTTTTTTTTTTTGTCCTGATATTGGAATATCAGTCTCTCTCTCTCTCTCTCTCTTTTTTTTTTTTTTTTTTTTTTTTTTTTTTTTTTTTTTTTTATATTTTTTTTTTTTTTTTTTTTTTTTGCTGGGGTCTAGTTTCAGTACGACCTAGTTTCATATGGTTAAAATCATTTAACTGGTTAAACTTCAACAATGTAATCGTTTTTTATTATTAAATTTTGGTTTACCTCATAAATTTAAATCAATTGTAAAATTATAAAAAGTTGAAAAATTTAAATTAAGCTTTGTGTTATCTATCTATCTATATAAAAATAAGTTGTCTGTCTGTGGACGGATCAGGTGACGTCACCTGAAAAAACTGGATCAGGTGACGTCAAAACTGAAAAAACTAAAAAAGGCAAAAACTACAAAAAAAACTAAAAACTAATAAAAAAAATAAAAAGCTAAAAAACTAAAAAAACTAAAAAAAGGCAAAAACTACAAAAAAAACTAAAAACTAATAAAAAAGCTAAAAAACTAAAAAAACTAAAAAAAGGCAAAAACTACAAAAAAAAACTAAAAACTAATAAAAAAAATAAAAAAGCTAAAAAACTAAAAAAACTAAAAAAACTAAAAAAAGGTAAAAAATGAAAAAAACTAAAAAAACTAAAAAAAAGGAAAAAACTGAAAAATAAGCTAAAATAAAGGTAAAAACCAATAAAAAACTAAAAAAAAACTGAAAAAACTAAAAAAAGGCAAAAACTACAAAAAAAACTAAAAACTAATAAAAAAAGTAAAAAAGCTAAAAAACTAAAAAAACTAAAAAAACTAAAAAAAGGTAAAAAACTAAAAAAAATAAAAAATAAAAAAAAACTAAAAAAAGGAAAAAAACTGAAAAATAAGCTAAAATAAAGGTAAAAACCAATAAAAAACTAAAAAGAAAAAAAGGAAAAAACTAAAAAAAATTTTCATCTAAAAAACTAAAAAAACTAAAAAAGGTAAAAACTAAAAGAACTAAAAAAGAAAAAAATAAATGACGAAACTCAAAGAGAAAGCGACCAGGACAAAAGGAATGTTCGATTAGCAATCAACAAAGCACCGGGACACAGGGAGTATAAATGACGACCAGGACATAAATAAAAAATAAAAAACTATCTATATATATAAAAATAAGTTGTCTGTGGATCTGTGGATCGTGGATCAGGTGACGTCACCTGAAAAAACTGGATCAGGTGACGTCAAAACTGAAAAAACTAAAAAAAGGCAAAAACTACAAAAAAAACTAAAAACTAATAAAAAAAATAAAAAAGCTAAAAAACTAAAAAAACTAAAAAAAGGCAAAAACTACAAAAAAAACTAAAAACTAATAAAAAAGCTAAAAAACTAAAAAAACTGAAAAAAGGCAAAAACTACAAAAAAAACTAAAAACTAATAAAAAAAATAAAAAAGCTAAAAAACTAAAAACTAAAAAAACTAAAAAAAGGTAAAAAACTAAAAAAACTAAAAAAAACTAAAAAAAAGGAAAAAACTGAAAAATAAGCTAAAATAAAGGTAAAAACCAATAAAAAACTAAAAAAAAAACTGAAAAAACTAAAAAAAGGCAAAAACTACAAAAAAACTAAAAACTAATAAAAAAAGTAAAAAAGCTAAAAAACTAAAAAAACTAAAAAAACTAAAAAAACTAAAAAAAGGTAAAAAACTAAAAAAAATAAAAAATAAAAAAAAACTAAAAAAAAAGGAAAAAACTGAAAAATAAGCTAACATAAAGGTAAAAACCAATAAAAAACTAAAAAGAAAAAAAGGAAAAAACTAGAAAAAATTTTCATCTAAAAAACTAAAAAAAAACTAAAAAAGGTAAAAACTAAAAGAACTAAAAAAGAAAAAAATAAATGACGACACTCAAAGAGAAAGCGACCAGGACAAAAGGAATGTTCGATTAGCAATCAACAAAGCACCGGGACACAGGGAGTATAAATGACGACCAGGACATAAGTAAAAAAAAAAATTAACAAAACTAAAAAGAAGTTAAAAACTACAAAAAAACTAAAAAGAAAAAAAAACTAAAAACTAATAAAAAAACTAAAAAATCTAAAAATCTAAATAAACTAAAAAAGAAAAAAAAAGGAAAAAAATAAAGGAGAAAAACAAAACTAAAAAACGAATGTATATACAGACCGGTACACCGGGATACAAATGACGACCGGGACACAGGGAATATAAATGACGACCGGGACACAGGGACACAACTACAACGGGGACACCGGGGGAAACAGGGGGATATAAATGACGACCGGGACAAAAAAACTAAAAAGAAAAAAAACTAAAAACTAATAAAAAAACTAAAAAATCTAAAAATCTAAATAAGCTAAAAAAGAAAAAAAAAGGAAAAAAATAAAGGAGAAAAACAAAACTAAAAAACGAATGTATATACAGACCGGGACACCGGGATACAAATGACGACCGGGACACAGGGAATATAAATGACGACCGGGACACAGGGACACAACTACAACGGGGACACCGGGGGAAACAGGAGGATGTAAATGACGACCGGGACACCGGGACAGGGAATGGTCGATTAGCAATCACCATCAACAAAGCTCAAGGGCAATCATTAGAATCATGAGGTATAGATCTGAATACAGATTGTTTTCCCATGGACCATTATATGTTGCATGTTCAAGAGTCGGTAAACCTGACAATCTATTTATATGCAAAGACAATGGGACAGCAAAGAATGTTGTATATTCGCAAGTTTTACGTAGTTAAAACCATATATATATATATATATATATATATATATATATATATATATATCTATCTATATTCACAGGTGGGACATAGGGACACAACTACAATGGCGCGTAACTATTATGGCGCGTAACGACTTACGCGCGCGGGTGGGCTTGGGGGGGGCGCGAAGCGCCCCCACCAACTTGGTGTTGGGGTGGCGCGAAGCGCCACCCCAACAGCTAGTAAGTTAATAAGTATAAGTTATTAGTTAAATATTTAGTTAAGTATATAAGTTAATAAGTTGTGTAATGTGTTATAAATTAAGCTAAGCGTTTTGATTGATGTGCTAGCTGTTCCATGATAATCATAGGCATTTCGGTTTTGCCCTTATTCAAATTATTCATCCTTACTCAGGCACGGACACTTGATATTTTTTGGGGGGAGGGAATGCTAAAATTGATTCATAATTCAAAAAAGGGGTTCCAATAAATTTGGGATTTGGAGGCCCCAATGTAAGTGCATCTTCTAAGTAATCACAGCTGCAATAACTTTAATTTTTACAACCTGTTTTTTTTTTTTTTTTTTTCTTTTACGAAAAACATAGATTTAAACATTGTTTCATTCTTTAAAATTGAACAAGGGCTCCTCCTAAAAACGATATAAATAAAACGTGTGAGGCTCTTAGTAATGACATGTAGGAAAATGAGATTTGAAGAAAGTTTTTTTTTAGGAATCAAAGATAATTAATCACAAATCAATGACTTCGGTAAAAGAGTCCGAGCAACACCTACGAGATATAATCGACATTCTTAAAAAAGACAAAAGGTATCATGTCCTGTAGCCAGTTGCTGAAGAGAGAACTGAAATGATTATGTCCTATCTCGAAGAGCTTGAAGCTAGAGGTCCACCTCCCCCTCCGACAGCTACAGAACCATCAAGGAGGAAGTAATTCTTTTTAAATTTGTATTGCAGTGCTATTACAAATGTGTTTATTCATTTAGAATTTTTATCATGGGTTTTTATCACATCACATCACAGTTCAAAGTGGTTGTTGGAAGTTTCTTTTCTTTTTGATTTTTCTTTCTTTTCTTTTCTTTTTCCTTTTTTTTTTCTTTTTCCTTTTTTTCTTTTTTTTATCAATGAAGATAGTTAGTCAATGACATCAGTTTACAATGCAACTACGAAGAAGAAATATATTGATTATGTATCAATGAAAATAGTTTAAATAGTCAATGACATATCAAATAGTCATTGTCAACAGATTCTCAAATTGATTATCCTTTCAGGGACAGGGAGGCTGAAAATATTATTGAATTTGCAATAATATTAAATATTTTTTAATTAATTATTAAATATTATGAAAATAATATTAAGTATTATTGAACTATGTGAATAGAGTAAGATGGTGATCTATTAAACCTGTTATAAAACATTTGAATGGGGGGGGGGGGAGAGGGAATGTTATAACCAAATTTCAATATGAAAGAATAAACTGGGTTGAAATGTTTAAGCAGTAATCTATGAGTAGTTTAAGCAGTGGTCTATGAGGCCAGATTCGACAATATGGTTGTTTATATCTGAATCAGAATTGGCTAATTTCTGTCATTTGATCCGATAAAATTCTAATTCGATTGTCTATATTTGTCAGCATTAATCGGGCATAAACAGGTTTCTTAGAAAAAAAAAATTCATTTTTTATGTCATTCTTTTGCATTAACCTGGCAAAAAAAAATTATAATAAAAAAAAATGGTTGCTGCTACTTGTATTAGCCTACTGTATCCCAGACTCACCCAAGAGCGAGACACGGCTTTGTCTCGAAAATACCTGTGTTGATGGATGAAATTATGATGGACATAAAGTATTAAATGTTTTTGGCATTTTGATTGTGTAAATATTTAAAATTCTTGTTTTTTGGGGGGTGGGGAGATAAACCACCATTTTTATGACTATGGACATCTTAAGCAGTATATTTGTGTCCTTCTTTCCATCAGCCGGATAGCATTGGAGAAATAATTATGTCTTACCTATTTGCCTTACCTCACCCGCTTTCTATTGTGCTTTCTAATGCACTGTCCGACATTGAATAGTTCTTTTGTACTATGTCAGAAGATAAAATGGTATCTTTTGAAATAAAAGATTTAAATTTGCTTTTTGTTTTTACTATATCTCTATTGCTCTAAGCAAAGGTGCATGTATTATTTTTTTCTTTAAAAAAGGAAGAAATTCCTCTTTACATATTTAAAATTAGAAACGAGAAATTTATAGTTGTTTTAAACAATAGGATTTTCCAGTTTAATTTTTTAAAATATTAAATATGTAATTATTTGATAATATCTATAAGTTAAATCAGTAGACAGTCTCACCTAGCTGAATATATGCTGCACTTGCATCTACTTGAATACTAGCTCAGTACTTAGTACTTTTAATGTAGATTCCGTTGTAATTCCAATGTACTTAATGTACTTAACGTACTTCCATTTGAATAACCTTTTTATATCCAGTTTGTATTATTTTTAACGTCGTTTTCAGAGTTCTTATAAGTATGAGGTGCCTAACACCCCTCATTCGCCCCCTTTTTTTACACTAAACTTAAACTTCTGCGGCTATAATTTGAGATCCTTTAGATGCAGGTGTTTCCTAGTGTACCTTGGATAACACAACCATTAGAACCCTAGTCTTTAAATAATATTTTAATCGTGCTTTACAATGTTTTGATACCTAAAAATCAGTTTTCCGATAAAAATTACCTTTTCCTTTTAAATAGAACCTTCTTCTTCTTGCTGCGGGACTGGGCGTTTTAAGCCTCACCTGGCATCTGAAATAAAATTTGGCGTTAAAAATTACCCTTTCCTTGTAAATACAACCTTCTTCTTGCTGCGGGACTGGGCGTTTTAAGCCTCACCTGGCATATGAAATAAAATTTCGCGTTTAAAATTACCTTTTCCTTTTAAATACAACCTTCTTCTTCTTGCTGCGGGACTGGGCGTTTTGAGCCTCACTTGGCATCTGAAATAAAATTTGGCGTTAAATATTACCCTTTCCTTCTAAATACAACCTTCTTCTTGCTGCGGGACTGGGCGTTTTACGCCTCACCTGGCATCTGAAATAAAATTCCGCGTTAAAAATTACCTTATATCCCCCTCGTATAAGAAATTATTAATTTCGCTTTAAGTTTTAATATTGCTCCTTACTTTCAGTTGATAAAACTTGTTCTTATTTAAGTTCTGATCATTTTTGAAATGATGTCGATAAATCAAACCCCCCCATGGAAAATTCCACCTCTCTTGCGAAAAATTTCTTCATGGATAGTTCATTCCATCTAAAATCCCTCCTGGGAAATTCCTACAGACAATTTTATCCTCGCTAAAAATTACCCCTGGGAAGTTTTCCCAGGAACATTTTTCCTAGCCGACTTTTCTCTGAAAAAAAACTCAGAAGTCCTTCCCTCTGCAGAATTGTTTTCGAAAACCACCATTCCCCCATGGAAAGGCTCCCCTGGAGACAATTCACTCGCTGAAAATTCTTCCCCCCACGGAAAGAAAACCAGACATTCAAACTACATTAAAAATTTTCCCCGCAACATCTTCAAATATAAAATCGCGTCATCAAAGAGAAATTAAGACAAGTAAAAGAATTTCCTATAGGAGTTATGACAAACTCCTTCCGTTTGAAATTCTCATGGAAAGTTCAGCCTCGAAAACTCTCCTTCCCAAGAAAAACTATCCCTATGGAAAACCCTCCCCCTAAAGAAAATATCACCGTCTTCTTTAAAACCTCTGTATACATCACCATAACAAAACTATGCGCAAACAATGGGAGAATTTGCAATTTGCAAACAATGGGATAATTATAACTTACGGCCCATTCTCGAGAGGCTGGGGGATCATGTCATCCCCCAGAGGCATGGTTGTTGGATCTTTCAACTATACTGAACAAAATGGCTATCTCAAAATTTTTATCTGATGACTTTGGGGGTAAAAGAGCGTGTAAGAGGGACTAGTACCTCTTTTTTCTTTGGTCACTTAAAAAGAACACAAGAACTGTTAATATCGGTTTGAATGAGCCCTCTCTAAATCTTTTAGACCCATTGGTTCTTAAAGGTTACCTCTTGGAAAAAAAAAACAGACACGCGAAAAAACAATACAAAATCTCCAGATTTTTACAGATGGGAGCTTGACTCTACAGTTGGGTTCTCTGATATGCTAAATTCGAGGGCGCAATATTAATTTAAGGTAACTTTGCTTTTTTGGGGTCTTTCGCTCCTTTTTTGAAAATCAAGAACATTTTCTCATGCTCGTAGCTTTAATAGATAAAATTGAACTTAATTAATTTTATATATTGTATAGATAGAATTTTACATATTTTCTGGTTAAAACTCAATATTATTAGACTTTCACGAAGCTCCTTAGCACGTTAGCTTATTTTTACACAACAATCAACAAATCACTGCAAATACATGAGGCTAAATATAGACTGACCGGTGGTTTGCCACCGCGCCGGTTGTACCGGCTTTATACCGTCAATTTTTTTTTTACATTTCGATGTGTTTTTTATCGGTGGCTAGCTGCTTATAAATTGTCGTTACGAGGGGGTTGCTTCCACTTGAGGTTGCCCCTCAAGGTATCTTTTCTTGCACCATGATCCGTGCCGACCAAAAAAATTGACTTTCCTCCGGCCTGATTTTCATAGTAATTACTGAATTCATTTCGTCCAATGTTTCCAAAACTAGAGAGGACACTAGTGACTGAAATTTGCAGTAATAGGCTTTACCTTTCCCTAGCACTATCAGGGGCACAACAACAATGTTGTCATCACTATCGCGTTTACTGGAGTCATGCTACAATCAACTTGTAGCGTTAACTCTCTATAATAACAGGGGTTAAACATTAACTACTTTAAACCTCGGACTCTTGTGAATCTTTTATAATTTCGACCTAGTGAGTGGAAATAGCGCATGATCACCTGAATAGGTAAAAGGTAAAGGATACGGCATTAGACTTTATAGTCCGTACCGGCGGTGCTGATCTCCGTTTCTTGGCCCTTCAGCCAGGAAGTGCAATGGGGGGTTGGGGGCCATCCATCCTTTGCTTTCGCACACCCTTCCTGTTTACCTTCCCCAGATCACCTGAATGGTTTCGGGAAATTCTCGTTTAAATTTCGGATTTTATGATTATGAGGCATTAGTATTTCTGGTCTTGGAAACAGAAAAGAATTAAACAATTTTGATAAAAATCAAACCTTAGCCATCATTTTCTTTTCTGGCCTAGTAACTTTTGTATTCGGAAGGGGGGGGGGGCTATAAGTTATTGAAGAGGACCTTGACACTTGTTTCTAGTATTTATTTCTAGTTTCTAGATACTGAAAAAAACACGTCCCCCTCCCCCTAAATTTTGCGAATTTACGCCACCGTGCCGAAAGGGTTGACAATGTTTTCTGGCTTAACTGACCTGTTATTATTTAGAGAAATGCTGGACGAGACTCCTGAAATAGACTTAAATACGGATTGGAAAGATGCCAAAAGGCTTATCAAAGAGGATCCATGATATCTGAAATTTTCCAGCAGTGAACGCAAATGTGAGAAAGAATTCAATGAATACATGAAAGACAAATTGGCGCAAGCCACGGAAGACTTCACAATGCTCTTACAAGTAAGTTTTTTTTACTGTTATCGCCTCTGATTCCAGGGTACCTGTCTTTCATGATTCAATCCTAAAACATGATAGCCTGCCTAAGAATTCAAGTGGGGAAGCCTATTAGGCTTGTCACTTGTTCGCCTGTGAGTCCAGGCAAATTCAGTCCCCCGTTTTGCATACAAGTCCGTCATGAGTCAACCCAAATATCTTGATAATCCCTTATTTCTATCACTATCTAACTTAGTTCCGCCCTAGGATGGATGGATGTATGATAGAGTACCTATCAACAAGTGAAAATGATATCATTTTTACATTCCTCTCACTCAGACTACCTTTCTTGGCTTTTTCTCCAATAAGCCATGGCTTGCGAAAAATTTGCTACGTTTTTTTGTTTCTGTTTTGTTAATAGTTATAATTCTTTAAGTCTCTGTTGTGACCCTGTTGCAACTACGTTTTTTTTTTTTTTTTTTTTTTTTTTTTCGCTAGAACGTGGTAGGGGGGTGGCTATTATTAGTTCAACTTACTAATAACTTCTTATGTGTGAACGACAAGTTAACACAAGCCAATATAGACTTGAAAATGATATTGCAGGTTCTTTTGGCTTTCAACTTTGTGTGTTTTCCATGGTTTTGATGTCTTTTCTTTTTTTTTTTTTTTTTTTTTTTTTTTTTTTGTCGTGACATTGGAGTATCAGTCTCTTTTTTTTTTTTTTGCTGGGGTCTAGTTTCAGTACGATCTAGTTTCGTATGGTTAAAATCATTTAACTGGTTAAACTTCAACAATGTAATCGTTTTTTATTATTAAAATTTGGTTTGTGTTATTACCATTTACCTCATAAATTTAAATCAATTGTAATCAATATTCTAAATTGTAATTTAGAGTATTTAAGGCTCCTATTGAATCTGATTCTTGTTTTTCTGGATAATACAGCACTGATGATTTTAAATTAAGCTTGTCTAGAATTAATCTAGTTCTTCCTGATAATGCTATACTTAGTAATTCAAATTAAAATTTTAAAAAGTTGAAAAATTTAAATTAAGCTTTGTGTTACAAGTTAATAATTATAAGTTATTAGTTAAATATATAGATAACTTCGAAGACCACACTGCCTTTCCATGACGAAAGTAAAACAGTTCAAAATAGGGATGATACCTTTTTATTGACAGTGAAATATAAAATTATTTAACTGGATATTTCGAACACATATACAGTGTTCATCATCAGCAGTAAAACTAAAAGACATGAATAAAAATAAACAGAATTTATACCTAATAAACTAATTACATATAGTTTATTGCTCTTATTTTTTTCAATGCAACAGCCGAGGCAAATCTCCTTGACCTTTTCGGTTCCGGTTCATTAGATTTAACTGACGTATTACGTGGACAGAGGTCATAGCTCTTAGGTGAAGTGATATTTACTTTATTTGACCTCAGTAAATTATCATAAATTGAGTTCAATCCAAATTCACCTGTATCTCTGTTTATGGAATTATTCTTGAATAGAATTTTTTTTAATTTCGATTGTTTCCCTGAAAGTTTGCTTTAAACCTTGGTCCCTAGAAATCAAAGAAACATTTTCAAACAAAATAAAATGATTTGGAAAATTAAAGATATGCTCCGCGAGGGCCGACGTGAAATCTTCAGGTTTGGTATTTTGCTTTAAAGACGATGAAATGGAATTATGATGTTGTAGCAATCTCGTTCTTAAATTCTGGTTAGTACGTCCCACATAAGAGCTTCCACAAGTACATGGAATTTTATAAACCCCACTTTGTTGCTCTACGGAAGTCCGATCCTTTCCAGAATTTAAAAAACTTGCCAAAGTATTACTACCTCTTAAAGCTACCTTTAAGCCATTATTTTGTAAAATTCTTTTAAGTTTTTCACTCAAACCTGGAACATATGGTAGAGAACAAAAAATATCTTTCTTTTCTGTTGTTTCCAGAATATCGTCAGAACATTCTAGAAATTTTTTCCTTCTTTTCGAAAAAGTCTGGTCAACTAACCAACCCGGATAATGGTTACTTATTAAAATGTCTTTTAGCAATAATAATTCCTCCTCAATGAATTTTGGAGAACAAATTCTAAAAATGCGGTCAGTTAAAGATATGATTAAACCAATTTTTACTTGGCGGGCATGACCGGAGGAAAATGACAAAAATCTGTTATTGTTAGTAGGTTTTCTGTAAATCTTAAAATCCAGACTATTTTCATTTTTTAAAAGAAGGACATCCAGAAAAGGAAGTTTATTATCCTCTTCTAATTCTATTGTAAATTTTAAATCCCCTCCCCAAAATTAAGATGTTCTAAAAAACTTTTTAATTCCTCCACCCCATAATTCCATACTGAAATTATGTCATCCATATATCTCCTTCAAAATTTATGTTTTAAAAAATATGAATCTAACGCTATTGTTTCAATATTTTCTACAAAACAATTTGCTAATAAAGGACTTAAAGGGGCCCCCATAGGTAAACCATTTACTTGTTCGACCTCTGTCCACGTAATACGTCAGTTAAATCTAATGAACCGGAACCGAAAAGGTCAAAGAGATTTGCCTCGGCTGTTGCATTGAAAAAAATAAGAGCAATAAACTATATGTAATTAGTTTATTAGGTATAAATTCTGTTTATTTTTATTCATGTCTTTTAGTTTTACTGCTGATGATGAACACTGTATATGTGTTCGAAATATCCAGTTAAATAATTTTATATTTCACTGTCAATAAAAAGGTATCATCCCTATTTTGAACTGTTTTACTTTAGTTAAATATATAGTTAAGTATATAAGTTAATAAGTTGTGTAATGTGTTATAAATTAAGCTAAGTGTTTTGATTGATGTGCTATCTGTTCCATGATAATCATAGGCATTTCGGTTTTGCCCTTAATCAAATTATTCAATATTTCCTTACTCAGGCACGGACACTTGATATTTTTTGGGGGGAGGGAATGCTAAAATTGATTCATAATTCAAAAAAGGGGTGCCAATAAATTTGGGATTTGGAGGCCCCAATGTAAGTGCATCTTCTAAGTAATCACAGCTGCAATAACTTTAATTTTTACAAACTGTATTTTTTTTTCTTTTTAACGAAAAACATAGATTTAAACATTGTTTCATTCATCAAAATTCAACAAGGGCTCCTCCTAGAAATGAGATAAATAAAACGTGTGAGGCTCTTAGTAATGAGATGTAGGAAAATGAGATTTTGAAGAAAGTTTTTTTTTTAGGAATCAAAGATGATTAATCACAAATCAGTGACTTCGGTAAAAGAGTCCGAGCAACACCTACGAGATATAATCGACATTTTTGAAAAAGACAAAGGTATCATGTCCTGGAGCCAGTTGCTGAAGAGAGAACTGAAATGATTATGTCCTATCTCGAAGAGCTTGAAGCTAGAGGTCCACCTCCCCCTCCGACAGCTACAGAACCATCAAGGAGGAAGTAATTATTTTTAAATTTGTATTGCAGTACTATTACAATTGTGTTTATTCATTTAGAATTTTTGAGGGTATGACCCTCATGATAGTACCGATTTTGTTCTAAAAGCAATATCCTTTATAGGGATATTGCTCTTTTTCACTTGTGAAAAAGAGCTAGACATTTTCTAAGATTTCTAAGCAATTAGAGGAAATAAAGCAGACTCCTAGCAAACGTTTTGTAGCATCTTCAAGAAGCTACGGCCAGATATTAAAAGCGTTATCTTCCGCCAATGAATACTTGAGTACTTTTTAAATATAAATTTTCAATTTTAACATGGGATTTTCGAGTTCCATCAGTTCACTTAATCACGACTTTAATTTAATCATTGAACTTCCGACCGTTATTCTGCTGAAATTATGAGGCTAAACTTTATGAGCTGGGAATCTCTATGACGCTTGCAAAGTGTCATACCCGGACTCGGACTTTGGTATGATAGGTTCTGTCGGGGATGCCTGGAACTCCATTCCTGTTGGGACTCGACGGTCCTGTACCCTATCCTCCTTCAAGAAACTGTTAAAGAAAGTTTTATTGAAAAAAATAAATAAAAAAAAATTATAACATTGATCAGATATTTATATTTATTAAATATTTAAAAAGATGTATTTTTTAAATTAGATGTTGTGAATTTTGGTTCCTTGATGTCTTACTCTGGTGGGGATTGGTGAGTAGAATTCAAATATATCTTAAATATATAAGTGTGAATATACTTAATATTTATTTATATTTTTTCCCCAAGTAAAGGGCCATTGAGCCCTTTGGGATATTTTTGTTTATAAATGGAAGTATATTAGCAATAAAAGGAACTTGAACTTGCTTAGTTTATGAACTTGCTTGCTTAATTTATGGCAGTATAGTGCGAACAGTTGGGAGGAAATTAGTGTTTGATGCATCAACACAAATTAGTATTTGATTCATTCACACTAATTAGTGTTTGATGTATCGACATAAATTAGTGTTTGATTCGTTAACGCAAATTAGTGTTTGATGCATCAACACAAATTAGTATTTGATACATTCACACTAATTAGTGTTTGATGTATCGACATAAATTAGTGTTTGATTCGTTAACGCAAATTAGTGTTTCATGCATCAACACAAATTAGTGTTTGATCAAATTTAGTCTTAAGTTTCATCAAATTTAGTCTTACGTATCAAAAGTTACGAGCCTGAGAAAATTTGCCTTATTTTGGAAAATAGGGGAAAACGCCCCCTAAAAGTCATTGTATCTTGAACAAGAATCACACCATCGCATTCAGCGTATCAGAGAACCCTACTGTAGAAGTTTCAATCTCCTTTCTACAAAGTGTGGAATTTCGTATTTTTTGCCAGAAAACACGTCACGGATGCGTGTTTATTTATTTTGTATTTATTTATTTCTTTTTCCTCGGGAGTGATCATATCGACCTAGTGGTCCTAGAATGTCGTGTGAGGGCTAGTTATAACGGAAATTAAGAGTTCCAGTCCCCTTTTAAGTGACCAAACAAATTGGAAGGCACCTAGGCCCCCTCCCACGCTCAGTTTTTTCCCAGAGTCAACGAATCAAAGTTTTGAGATAGCCATTTTGTTCGGCATAATCAAAAAACCGAATAGCTATGTCTTTGGGGACGGCTCACTCCCTCATAGTCCCCGGGGAAGGGGCTGCAAGTGTACAGATGTTTTCAAGGGGATTTTTTTTTCTTGGTTGGGGAGGTAGTTACGTGGAAGAATCTTTCCATGGAGGAACTTGTCATGGGAGAAGAAAATTTCCTTGAAGGGGGCGCAGTATTTTCTAGTATTATTTAAAACAAAAAAAACAATGAAAAAATAAATATGAAAATAAAATTCAACTGAAAGTAAGGAGCAGCATTAAAACTTAAAACGAAAAAAAATTATTGCGCATATGTGGTGTTCATCTCCTCCGAAATACCTGCTCTTTACGCTAAAGTATTTTTAGTAATTTCAACTATTTATTCTACGGCCTTTGTGATTCAGGGGTCATTCTTAAAGAATCAAGACGAAATTTAAGCTTTAATGTAAAGAAAACACCTCATATACGTTATAAAAATATACGAATATAGAAGTTCGTTGCGTAAGTTAATTCGTTAGTTACGTTAGTTTAATAATAAAAACGTTCGTAAAAAAATTAAAAGTTCTAATTGCCTTTTTAAGTAGCCAAAAGATTGCAGGGCAACTAGGCCTCCTCTCCCACCTTTTTTTTTTATCAAATTCATCCGATCAAAACTAAGAGAAAGCCATTAAATAAAAGAAATAATAATATGCAAATTTCGTTTTAAGTATTCATGTGCGGAGAGCCAGAATCAAAACATGCATTAATTCAAAAACGTTCAGAAATAAATAAAAAAAAAACAATTTTTTGTTCACTAAAAGTAACGAGTTACATTAAAAGTAATACGGAGGAGTTACATTAAAAAGTAATTTCATATACGGAGTAATAGAAATTTCTCCGTATATGAAAGGGGCTGTTCCCTCCTCAATGCCTCGCTCTTTACGCTAAAGTTTTTTACTGTTTTAAAAAGTAAATTTGAGAGAAAGAGTCAAACTTTAGCGCAAAGAGCAGGTATTGAAGAGGGAACAGTCCCTTTCATATACCGAGTAATTTCTGTTCGTTTTGAGTTTTAATGTAGCTCCTTACTTCCTTTTAAAAAAAACTTTTTTATTTATTTAATTGCTCATAAAGATCGTGGATTGAATGAGGATATACACAAAAGGGTAGAGTAGCCAGGGTACAAGATATTCTTTCGTAGTAAAAAAAAAAGGTTGGAGAAAAGATAGGAAGATGAGTCTGAGAACTATGATCGTAGAATATTGGAAACCAAAGTAGTGAAAGCGATCAAGTGTTGCTCTGATACATAGGCACTTAGAAAGGCTGAAGATTTGTTAATTGTTTTCTAGAGTAACTGTCAAAATGTCTGTTTTAGGTATTAGCTTGGCAGACCATTTTTTGAATATAAATACAAAAAATACCCTAAAGTCATGTCTTAAAATATACACAAAAGGGTAGAGTAGCCAAGAGAGTAAATAAAGAGAGGTAGAGAGTAAATAAAAAAAATACCCTAAAGTCATGTCTTAAAATATGGCATATTTGTCTTCGAAATATATATATATAAGATGTCAGTTGATTTTATTTGTTTGTTATTAACTTTATTTTCTTAATCAACGACAATTTAAGAGAAAATTTTGTATTTAATTCAAATAAAGCAATGACGACGAACTAAAAACAAAAACAACAGCAAAACATGTGGAGTTGACGTTTTCAGTTTTTTTTAGTAATTAATGTTTTGCTTTTTTTTTATTTTATTACCCGTTTTTATGGCACTTGGTATTTACCAAGTGACACATAGCGATCGCAAATTCTTTCGGTCTGTCTGTCTGTCTGTCTCAGTTTTGCTAGTTTAGGCACTTCAAGATAAGCCAGGACAATAAAATTTGGCAGGCGTATCAGGGACCAGACCAGATTAAATTAGAAATATTCGTTTCTCCGATTGAACCATTTGGGGTGGAGGAGTGGGGGGGAGCGGTTAATTGGGAAAAATTAGAAAAAATAAGGTATTTTTAACTTACGAACGGGTGATCGGATCTTAATGAAACTTGACATTTATAAGGACATCGTGTCTCAGAGCACTTATTTCAAATTGCGACCGGATCCGGTAACATTGGGGGGAGTTGGAGGAGGAAGCCTAAAATCTTGGAAAACGCTCAGAGTGGAGGAGTCGGGATGAAACTTGGTGGGAAAAATAAGCACAAATCCTAGATCCGTAATTGATACAACCGGAACGGATCCGCTCTCTTTGGGGGGGGGGGGGTAATTCTGAAGTTTGGGGGGGGCGGTATTCGGAAAAAATAGAAAAAATGAGGTATTTGTAACTTACGAACGGGTGGTCAGACCTTAATGAAATTTGATATTTAGAAGGATCTTGTACTTCACCGCTCTTATTTTAAATCTCGACCTGATCCGGTGACAGTGGGGGGAATTGGAGGGGGAAATTGGAAATCTTGGAAAACGTGAAAATTGAGGTATCTTTATCTTACGAATGGCTGATCGGATCTTAATGAAACTTGATATATAGAAAAATCATATGTCTCGGATGCTCCATTTTCAGTTTGAATGGGATCCGGGGACATAGGGGGTTTGAGGGGGGAAACAAAAATCATGGGAACTGAAAATCTTGGAAAACGCTTAGAGTGGAGAGATCGGGATGAAACTTGATGGGAAGAATAAGCACAAGCTCTAAATACGTGATTGACATAATTTGAACGGATCCGCTCTATTTGGGGGAGGAGGATTTCCATTGCTTTGGTGAGTTCGGTGCTTCTGGACGTGCTAGGACGATGAAAATTGGTAGGCGTGTCAGGGACCTGCACAAATTGACTTGATAAAGTTGTTTTCACCGATTCGACCATCTGGGGGGCCTAAGGGAGAGGAAAAATTAGAAAAAACGAGGTATTTTTAACTTAAGAGTGGGTGATCTGATCTTAATGAATTTTGATATTTCGAAGGACCTCGTACCTCAGAGCTCTTATTTAAAATCCCGTCCGGCATTAAGCCTCTGATTTTCCTATTAAGTCAATCTATTGATCCTTAGAAATTTGCAAGAGCTCATACCATATGAGCTCTTGGCTCTTCCGACCTCGTCACAAGTACCATATAAGCTCTTGTTTCATTTTAGTCACTCATAAATTTTCGTAAAATGTTTTGTTGTTACTGTTGTTACTTGTTCTTCTTGTTACTCATAAATTTTCGTAAATGGCAAAGAAGGGTGTTCTAAGAAACGATAAAACGATTCTAATATTTCAATTGTTGTCCTTTATTGAGACAATTTCAGTTACATAAACCATCATACCGTTTGTTTTTGCGCAAGAAAAGCATCCAATTTTTTCATAGTTTGTTTTCTCAATTTTGTTTCATAGTTGTTTGATTACTTTATATGTGTATATGATTACATTAACGACATTTAGCAAAAAAAAGTTGTTAATAGGCCAATTGTCACCAAAACGAAATTCCTTTTAGGAGCAAGAAATATAAGTCAGCACCCATTTTAAAAGTTACAATTGCCAAAAATTACAAGCACAAATGTGTTTTTTTTTAGTCACTACAGAGCGCTCCTTTTGTTGGATAAGAGCCTTTTTCACGTATGGTTCTTGAAAACGATTCTTGTAAATTAGTAATTAAAAATAGTAAAATAAGCTGTCTGTTGATTTTATTTGTTTGTTATTAACTTTATTTTCTTAATCAACGACAATTTAAGAGAATTTTTTTTATTCAATTCAAATAAAGCAAAGACGACGAACTAAAAACAAAAACAACAACAAAACATGTGGAGTTGACGTTTTCGGATTTTTTTTTTCTTTTTTAGTAATTAATGTTTTGCTGTTTTTTTTTTTTTTTTTTTTTAGTTTGTTAGCTTGTTGATTTTTTAGTTTGTTGTTTGTTTTTTTTTTTAGTTTATTACCCGTTTTTATGGCACTTGATATTTACCAAGTGACATATAGCAATCGCAAATTTTTTCGGTCAGTTTGTCTGTCTGTCCTGGTTTTGCTAGTTTAGGCACTTCAAGATAAGCTAGGACGATGAAATTTGGCAGGCGTATCAGGGACCAGACCAGATTAAATTAGAAATAGTCGTGTCTCCGATTGAATCGTTTGGGGTGGGGGTGTGGGGGGGGAGCGGTTAATTGGGAAAAATTAGAAAAAATTAGGTATTTTTAACTTACGAACGGGTGATCGGATCTTAATGAAATTTGATATTTGTAAAGATATCGTGTCTCAGAGCACTTTTTTCAAATTGCGACCGGATCCGGTAACATTGGGGGGAGTTGGAGGGGGAAGCCTAAAATCTTGGAAAACGCTTAGAGTGGAGTGGTCGGGATGAAACTTTGTGGGAAAAATAAGTACAAATCCTAGATACCTGATTGATACAACCGGAACGGATCCGCTCTCTTTGGGGGGGGGGGGTTGGGGGGGTAATTCTGAAAAATTAGAAAAAAATGAGGTATTTTTAACTTACGAAGGAGTGATTGGATCTTAATGAAATTTCATATTTAGAAGGATCTCGTAACTCAGATGCTTTATTTTGAATCCAGACCGGATCCAGTGTCATAGGGGGGAGTTGGTGGGGGACCGGAAATCTTGGAAAACGCTTAGAGTGAAGAGATCATGATGAAACTCGGTGGGAGTAATACGTACAAGTCCAAGATACGTGACTGACATAACCGGAATGGATCTGTGCTCTTTTGGGGAGTTTGGGGGGGGGGGGGTATTCGGAAAAGTTAGAAAAATGAGGTATTTGTAACTTACGAACGGGTGGTCGACTTTAATGAGTTTGATATTTAGAAGGATCTTATGCTTCAGTGCCATTATTTTAAATCTCGACCCTATCCGGTGACAGTGGGGGGAATTCGAGGGTTAAATTGGAAATCTTGGAAAAGTTGAAAATTGAGGTATCCTTATCTTACGAATGGGTGATCGGATCTTAATGAAACTTGATATATAGAAAAATCGTATGTCTCGGATGCTCCATTTGCAATTTGAATCGGATCCGGGGACATAGGGGGCTGGAGGGGGTAAACAGAAATCTTGGAAACCGAAAATCTTGGAAAACGCTTAGAGCGGAAAGGTCGGGATGAAACTTGATGGGAAGAATAAGCACAAGCTCTAAATAGGTGATTGACATAATTTGAACGGATCCGCTCTATCTGGGGGAGTTGAGGGGGAGGATTTCCAGTGCTTTGGTGAGTTCGGTGCTTCTGGACGTGTTAGGACGATGAAAATTGGTAGGCGTGTCAGGGACCTGCACAAATTGACATGATAACAGTAATTTCACCGATTCAACCATCTGGGGGGGTGGCTGGAGGGAGAGGATGAATTGAAAAAAATGAGGTACTTTTAACTTACGAATAGGTGATCGGATCTTAATGAAAATTGATATTTAGAAGAACCTCGTGTCTCAGAGCTCTTATTTTAAATCCCGACCGTATCTGGTGATATTAGGGGAGTTGGACTGGGAAACTGGAAATCTTGGGAAACGCTTAGAGTGGCGAGATCGGGATTAAACTTGGTGGGAAGAATAAGCACAAGTCCTAGATACGTGATTGACATAGCCCGCGATTGACTGAATCCGCTCTCTTTGGGGGAGCTGGGGGAAGTTAATTCAGAAAAATTTGAAAAACTGAGGTATTTTTAACTTAAGAACAGGTAACCGGATCTTAATGAAATTCGATATTTAGAAGGAACTGATGTCTCAGAGCTCTGATTTTCAATTCCGACAGATCTGGTGATATTAGGGGGGGGGGTTGAGGGGTAAACAGGAAATCTCGGAAAACGATTAGAGTGGAGAGATCGGGATGAAACTTGGTGGGTAGAATAAGCAAATATCTTAGATACGTGATTGACGTAACCGGACTGGATTCGTCGTCTTTGGGGGGGGGGGGGTTAGGGGGGTCCAGTGCTTTGGCGAGTTCGATGATTCTGGACGTGCTAGGACGATGGAAATTGGTAGGCGTGTCAGGGACCTGCACAAATTGACTTGATAAAGTCGTTTTCCCCGATTCGAACATCTAGGGGGCCGAAGGGAGAGGAAAAATTAGAAAAAAGAGGTATTTTTTACTTAAGAGTGGGTGATCGGATCTTAATGAATTTTGATATTTAGAAGGGCCGCGTACCTCAGAGCTCTTATTTTAAATCCCGTCCGACATTAAGCCTCTGATTTTCCTATTAAGTCAATCTATAGATTCTTAGAATTTTGCAATAGCTCATACCATATGAGCTCTTGGCTCTTCCAACCTCGTCAATTTCAGTTACATAAACTATCATAGAAAAACTGTTTGTTTTTGTGCAAGAAAAGCATCCAATTTTTTCAAATAACTCGAAAATTTTCATTTCTTTTGAATTTTTTGTCTTCCTGGGAGGAGTATTATGGTTTTCCGCATGCCATTTCCTGTCGGCAGTCCAGTGTGTGCACTGTAACTGGTTCTTGCGGAGCTCATAGTTTGTTGGTTACATTATATGTGTATATGATTTACATTAACGACATTAAGCAAAAAAAAGTTGTTAATAGGCCAATTTTCACTAAAACGAAATTCCTTTTAGGAGCCAGAAATATAAGTCAGCACCCATTTTAAAAGTTACAATTGCCAAAAATTACAAGCACAAATGTGTTTTTTTTTTGTTTTTTTTTTAGTCACTACAGAGCACTCCTTCTGTTGGATAAGAGCCTTTTTCACGTATGGTTCTTGAAGATGATTCTTGTTAACTAGTAACTGACTGTACTTCTGAACACCTGCATTTAATGATGAAAACGCTCATTGACTAAAGAGTCAATTTTGATTCCAATTTACTTCAGTTGGAGAGCACATAAAAAAAAAAAAATAAAAAAGCTCGTCTTTTTTTATAAAATATATCCCGAGTATATTTTGACATCGTAAATCTTATTTCTTCTTTTGCACGCACTATATCAACACCGTATGTGTGACGTCATATTTATTGGGAATCTTTTCCAAATTATAAAAGCGTCAATGCAGTTTAGACAACATGACGTCATGCTTTCTATAAACATCATAACAATTGGACACCATGACGTCATTTTCTTAATATAAGGAAAACTGAACCAACAATCTCAATCATTTGAATAAAGTATCGCTAACTTAAAACATGTTCATTTTTAAAACCATTGTTATTGGGATTCCAGTCTCAGTTGCTGGAATATCAGCTTGTTGGGCTATTAAAAAATACATGGAATGCAAAACAGCTGAATGTTCAATAGAAGGTGAAGAAGCACAGAGCTCTGAAGGCAACCAGGAGAGTGAACCAAATCCAACTGTTGTCGAAATAGAAAAGAACGAAGACCATAGTTACACACGTAAAGAAGAACCCGAAGAGAAAAAATGCTGGAAAAATCTGGGTCCTGTTTGCAAGAGTGCAGCCTCTATTTGCAAGAGCGTAAAATCTTTTTTGAAGACCGCAGCCTCATGCAGTACTGTTAACGTAAGCAAATGTGATGTAGGTCAGGTCAAACTTGATACAAACCCCTTTAGACATAGAATAAATCTTTCTATCTATGATAAAATGAAGATGTGTATCTCGTCTATTGTCCTTATTCCTCTGAGAGTGATTGGTGTTGCCACTTGCCTAGTTACATCTTATTCGATTGCTTCTATTGGGCTTTTGGGTACAACTGAGGAAGAACTAAAATCAAAGCCTATGCAAGGATGGAGACGAACGCTGCGAGCCATTGTATCTAAAATAATGGTTGGGCTCTTTTATTGTTCTGGTTTCAGAGTAAGAGTAAAAGGGAGACAAGCGATGGCAAGAGAAGCACCCATTCTGGTACTGGCACCACATTCGTCGGTTTATGATTCGCTTGTAGTTTTCTTCCTAGGGTCACCTTCCATTGTTGCAAAAGAAGAAGTGAAGAAATTGCCGTTTTTTGGAAAATTGGTCAATTTTACTCAGCCAATATATGTGGATAGAGAAGATCCCAATTCTTGATTAAAAACGATTCAAGAGATGGTGCGTCGAGCAACATCTGAGGATTCCTGGTAACAGACTTTGATATTTCCTGAGGGAACCTGTTCAAACGGGAAATCTCTAATCACTTTCAAGCCTGGTGCATTTTATCCTGGAGTTGCTGTACAACCTGTGTGCATTAGGTATCCTAATAGGCTTGACACTCCAACTTGGACTTGGGATGGACCTGAAGCATGGAAGACTGTATTGTACACTATGACCCAGTTTGTTACTTATGCTGAAATCGAATTTTTACCTCCATATGTTCCGTCAGATGAAGAGAAAAGAGAACCGAAAATGTTTGCCTCTAATGTACGCTCTGAAATGGCCAAATGCCTTGAAGTACCCATTGTCGATTATTCCTTTGAAGATTGTCAACTTATGATGAAAGCAACCAAATTGGAATTGCCAAGTGAATCGGGCTTGATAGGAGTGGCCAACTTAAGATCCAAATATGGATTTGATAGAAAAGACCTGGAGGCAGACCTAGATAGCTTCGCCAAGATTGCAAATAAAAAGGATGGGGTTATTAGACTTCAAGATTTGGCTTCTTACTTGAAAATACATGGCAATAGCCCTTGCCTTATGCAAATATTTAAAGCCTATGATCAGGATTCTAAAGGTTTTATAACCTTTAAGGAGTTCATCGTCGGCAAAAGGTCTGCTTCACTTCCTTGCCATCAAAGAACAAAATGTGAAAGCTGCCTTTCAGCTTCCGGAGAGTGGAAAGAAAGGCTATGTACATTTTTTGACAAAAACATTGCGGGTCTCTCTGCATAGCTTATCAAGATTGTATGATTGACTATTGTATTGTACTGAGTATATTAAGATTGTACTGAGATTGTATTGATTGAAGCTGGTTGAGCAGTTAAAGCTGATTCAAGTATTATAACTATTGTTTCGATTAATATTTTTAATAAAGTTATTGCACAAAAAAATTTATTTTATTGAGAAGTACAGTTATTGAGAATTACAAATTATTTAGAATTACAGCCCCCCCCCCTGCTTGAACTAAGAGGAAAAACACTTTTCTGCGTGGGAAGAAGAGTTTTGTCCCCCTTTTTTCACTGGAGCACCATAGAGAGCTGTTTAAGGGTTTTTTTTTTTATCTACGAGCTTTACTAAAATTCGTCTTGGTAATGCCGTTATAAAATGCGATATATCACCAATATTGACACTTTTTGGGTCATTTTTTTAGCAGAAAGAATGGGAAGCAGTTGAATAGAATGAAATGGTTTTTAATCTTTTGTTAATTCTTATGTGTGTTTTGTTTTATGCTGCTTTAATGCAAAACAGTTCCTCCTACCTCCTTTTCTAAGAAAAACAAAAAATTATCTTTCTGTCTATATTTGAAATTAGCAAAACTTTTCATTCGCAGGGCCCAGACACGCTTGAATTTTTTGGTACCGGAGGTTACCAGAAGCTAAACGACATGTCAAAAAAAACTGTCTCGTAAGAAAAATTTGCCGTAATTGTGTTTTTGTGCTGACTCAGGAATTATTATTCGGTTCGTCTTAGCAGTAAGTTTTTTTGCGGAGACAAATGTATAGGAGTTTATAAAACCAGCTTGAAATGATGACAAGTCTCCTTCTCTTTTTTATAAAACAAATAAAAGTTATGTTTTAACTGAAAGCAAGGAGCAACATTAAAACTTAAAAAGGAACAGGAATCATTTCGTATACGAAAGAAGCTGTCCCTTCCTCGACGCCTCGCTCTTTACGGTAAAGTTGTTTATTGTTTTAAAAAGTACAGCTGTGACAAAGAGTCAAACTTTTAGAGCGACTAAGTTTTAATGTCGCTCTTTACTTTCAGTTAAAAAAAATGTTGTTTTTTTTTGTTTAATATTAGTAGAAGCAGTTCTTTGTCTGTGTAATTTAATTTAGAACACGATAATCCATTGTCTACGGTTGTAAATTTTGAGGCATTAGTATTTCTGGTCTTGGAAACAGAAAAGAATTAGAAAATTTTGATTAGCCTGCCTAAGAATTCAAGTAGGGAAGCCTATTAGGCTTGTCACTTGTTCGCCTGTGAGTCCAGGCAAATTCAGTCCCCCGTTTTGCATACAAGTCCGTCATGAGTCAACCCAAATATCTTGATTATCCCTTAGTTCTATCACTATCTACCTTAGTTCCGCCCTAGCATGGATGGATGTATGATAGAGTACCTATCAACAAGTGAAAATGATATCATTTTTACATTCCTCTCACTCAGACTATCTTTCTTGGCTTTTTCTCCAATTAGCCATGGCTTGCGAAAAATTTGCTACTTTTTTTGTTTCTGTTTTGTTAATAGTTATAATTCTTTAAGTCTCTGTTGTGACCCTGTTGCAACTACGTTTATTTTATTTTATTTTATTTATTTTTTTTTTTACTAGAACGTGGTAGGGGGGTGGCTATTATTAGTTCAACGTACTAATAACTTCTTATGTGTGAACGACAAGTTAACACAAGCCAATATAGACTTGAAAATGATATTGCCGATTCCTTTGGCTTTCAACTTTGTGTGTTTTCCATGGTTTTCATATCGTTTTTTTTTTTTTTTTTTGTCCTGATATTGGAATATCAGTTTCTCTCTCTCTTTTTTCTTTTTTTTTTTTTTTTTTTTTTTTTTTTTTTTTTTTTTTTTTTTTTTTTTTTTTTTTTTTTTTTTTTTTTGCTGGGGTCTAGTTTCAGTACGACCTAGTTTCATACGGTTAAAATCATTTAACTGGTTAAACTTCAACAATGTAATCGTTTTTTATTATTAAATTTTGGTTTACCTCATAAATTTAAATCAATTGTAAAATTATAAAAAGTTGAAAAATTTAAATTAAGCTTTGTGTTATAAGTTAATAAGTATAAGTTATTAGTTAAATATTTAGTTAAGTATATAATTTAATAAGTTGTGTAATGTGTTATAAATTAAGCTAAGCGTTTTGATTGATGTGCTAGCTGTTCCATGATAATCATAGGCATTTCGGTTTTGCCCTTATTCAAATTATTCATCCTTACTCAGGCACGGACACTTGATATTTTTTGGGGGGAGGGAATGCTAAAATTGATTCATAATTCAAAAAAGGGGTTCCAATAAATTTGGGATTTGGAGGCCCCAATGTAAGTGCATCTTCTAAGTAATCACAGCTGCAATAACTTTAATTTTTACAACCTGTATTTTTTTTTTTTACGAAAAACATAGATTTTAACATTGTTTCATTCTTCAAAATTCAACAAGGGCTCCTCCTAAAAACGATATAAATAAAACGTGTGAGGCTCTTAGTAATGACATGTAGGAAAATGAGATTTGAAGAAAGTTTTTTTTTAGGAATCAAAGATAATTAATCACAAATCAATGACTTCGGTAAAAGAGTCCGAGCAACACCTACGAGATATAATCGACATTCTTAAAAAAGACAAAAGGTATCATGTCCTGTAGCCAGTTGCTGAAGAGAGAACTGAAATGATTATGTCCTATCTCGAAGAGCTTGAAGCTAGAGGTCCACCTCCCCCTCCGACAGCTACAGAACCATCAAGGAGGAAGTAATTCTTTTTAAATTTGTATTGCAGTGCTATTACAAATGTGTTAATTCATTTAGAATTTTTTATCATGGGTTTTTATCACATCACAGTTCAAAGTGGTTGTTGGAAGTTTCTTTTCTTTTTGATTTTTCTTTCTTTTCTTTTCTTTTTCCTTTTTTTTTCTTTTTCCTTTTTTTCTTTTTTTTATCAATGAAGATAGTTAGTCAATGACATCAGTTTACAATGCAACTACGAAGAAGAAATATATTGATTATGTATCAATGAAAATAGTTTAAATAGTCAATGACATATCAAATAGTCATTGTCAACAGATTCTCAAATTGATTATCCTTTCAGGGACAGGGAGGCTGAAAATATTATTGAATTTGCAATAATATTAAATATTATTTAATTAATTATTAAATATTATGAAAATAATATTAAGTATTATTGAACTATGTGAATAGAGTAAGATGGTGATCTATTAAACCTTTTATAAAACATTTGAATGGGGGGGGGAGAGGGAATGTTATAACCAAATTTCAATATGAAAGAATAAACTGGGTTGAAATGTTTAAGCAGTAATCTATGAGTAGTTTAAGCAGTGGTCTATGAGGCCAGATTTGACAATATGGTTGTTTATATCTGAATCAGAATTGGCTAATTTCTGTCATTTGATCCGATAAAATTCTAATTCGATTGTCTATATTTTTCAGCATTAATCGGGCATAAACAGGTTTCTTAGAAAAAAAAAAATTGCCAAAAATTACAAGCACAAATGTGTTTTTTTTAGTCACTACAGAGCGCTCCTTTTGTTGGAATAGAGCCTTTTTCACGTATGGTTCTTGAAAACGATTCTTGTAAATTAGTAATTAAAAATAGTAAAATAAGCTGTCTGTTGATTTTATTTGTTTGTTTTTAACTTTATTTTCTTAATCAACGACAATTTAAGAGAAATTTTTTTATTTAATTCAAATAAAGCAAAGACGACGAACTAAAAACAAAAACAACAGCAAAACATGTGGAGTTGACGTTTTCGGATTTTTTTTTCTTTTTTAGTAATTAATGTTTTGCTGTTTTTTTTTTAGTTTGTTAGCTTGTTGATTTTTTAGTTTGTTGTTTTTTTTTTTTTTTAGTTTATTACCCGTTTTTATGGCACTTGATATTTACCAAGTGACTATAGCGATCGCAAATTTTTTTGGTCTGTCTGTCTGTAGTGGTTTTGCTAGTTTAGGCACTTCAAGATAAGCTAGGACGATGAAATTTGGCAGGCGTATCAGGGACCAGACCAGATTAAATTAGAAATAGTCGTGTCTCCGATTGAACCGTTTGGGGTGGGGGTGTAGGGGGGAGCGGTTAATTGGGAAAAATTAGAAAAAATAAGGTATTTTTAACTTACGAACGGGTGATCGGATCTTAATAAAATTTGATATTTGTAAAGATATCGTGTCTCAGAGCACTTATTTCAAATTGCGACCGGATCCGGTAACATTGGGGGGAGTTGGAGGGGGAAGCCTAAAATCTTGGAAAACGCTTAGAGTGGAGGGGTCGGGATGAAACTTGGTGGGAAAAAAAAGCACAAATCCTAGATACCTGATTGATACAACCGGAACGGATCCACTCTCTTTGGGGGTGGGGGGGGGGTAATTCTGAAAAATTAGAAAAAAATGAGGTATTTTTAACTTACGAAGGAGTGATTGGATCTTAATGAAATTTCATATTTAGAAGGATCTCGTAACTCAGATGCTTTATTTTGAATCCAGACCGGATCCAGTGTCATAGGGGGGAGTTGGTGGGGGACCGGAAATCTTGGAAAACGCTTAGAGTGAAGAGATCATGATGAAACTCGGTGGGAGTAATACGTACAAGTCCAAGATACGTGACTGACATAACCGGAATGGATCTATTATTTTCATTTGAAAAATTCTTATATATTATTTAGTTTGGTTTATTTGGATTGTAACCTTATATGTACAAAGGTATGGCCCAGTGTTGCCAAATGTCTGGCTTTTAATCATGCCCCTAAAGTACCATTTTTCTAATGAAATTTCACTGAATGTACAATTTTCTCTAAAAAAAAATGTGCCAATTTGAAAATTTAAGTGAGCAACTGCCTCAAAAAAGCACCCAAATGGCGCAAATTCACCCCAGATGGCAACTCTGGTATGACCCTCAGGACAGGGATCAGAAAATTTTTCCAGGGAGGGGGTGAGAGCAAAAAAAGTAAATTTTTAGACAGTATTTTCTAACTTTCCCTAGGAGGTGGATTCCAGAGTATATCTGGAATAAGACAGCCCACACTTTTATTATGTTTGTCTCTTATCTGTTTGTGCTGTACATGCCTGTAGCAGGTGTGTTCATGGATAAGGTCCTTGGGATGTCAGGGATACTTTATTTTTTACTCACCATCTACTCTTAGAGAAATATAAAAGCGTATTTGTAAGGGTATTGTTCCCGGGTGGTCTTCAACTGGAAGTGCCTAAAGTAGCAAAACCAGAACCGACAGCGTTTGCGATTGCTGGTTGCAGCAATCGGTTGCTGCGATTGCAGCATTGCTATATGTCACCTGGTTAATACCAAGTGCCATAAAAAAAAACATTAATTACTAAAAAAAAAGATAATCCGAAAACGTCAGCTCCACATGTTTTGTTGTTGTTTTATGGCATTAACAAAGTGACATGTAGCAATCGCAAATTCTGTTGGTCTGTCAGTCCTGGTTTTGTTACTTACATTAACATTACATTACATTAACGACATTTAGCAAAAAAAAAAGTTGTTAAATGGCCAATTTTCACCAAAACGAAATTCCTTTTAGCAGCCAGAAATATAAGTCAGCACCCATTTTAAAAGTTACAACTGTAAATAATTACAAGCACAAATGTGTTTTTTTAGTCACTACAGAGCGCCTCTGTTCTTGGATAAGAGCCTTTTTCAGGTATGGTTCTTGAAGATGATTCTTGTTTACTAGTAACTGACTGTACTTCTGAACACCTGCATTTAATGATGAGAAAGCTCATTGACTAAAGAGTCAATTTTGATTCCAATTTACTTCAGTTGGAGAGCACATAAAAAAAATAAAAAAGCTCGTCTCTTTTTATTAAATATATCCCGAGTATATTTTGACATCGTAAATCTTATTTCTTCTTTTGCACGCACTATATCAACACCGTTTATGTGACGTCATATTTATTGGGAATCTTTTCCAAATTATAAAAGCATCAATGCAGTTTAGAAAACATGACGTCATGCTTTCTATAAACATCATAACAATTGGACACCATGACGTCATTTTCTTAATATAAGGAAAACTGAACCAACAATCTCAATCATTTGAATAAAGTATCGCTAACTTAAAACATGTTCATTTTTAAAACCATTGTTATTGGGATTCCAGTCTCAGTTGCTGGAATATCAGCTTGTTGGGCTATTAAAAAATACATGGAATGCAAAACAGCTGAATGTTCAATAGAAGGTGAAGAAGCACAGAGCTCTGAAGGCAACAAGGAGAGTGAACCAAATCCAAGTGTTGTCGAAATAGAAAAGAACGAAGACCATAATTACACACGTAAAGAAGAACCCGAAGAGGAAAAATGCTGGAAAAGACCACAGCCTCATGCAGTACTGTTACCGGAAGCAAATGTGATGTAGGCCAGGTCAAACTTCAAACAAATCCCTTTAGACATAGAATAACTCTTTCTATCTATGATAAAATGAAGATGTTTATCTCGTCTGTCGTCCTTCTTCCTCTGAGAGTGATTGGTGTTGCCACTTGCCTAGTTACATCTTATTCGATTGCTTCTATTGGGCTTTTGGGTACAACTGAGGAACAACTAAAATCAAAGCCTATGCAAGGATCGAGACGAACGCTGCGAGCCATTGTATCTAAAATAATGGTTGGGCTCTTTTATTGTTCTGGTTTCAGAGTAAGAGTAAAAGGGAGACAAGCGATGGCAAGAGAAGCACCCATTCTGGTACTGGCACCACATTCGTCGGTTTATGATTCGCTTGTAGTTTTCTTCCTAGGGTCACCTTCCATTGTTGCAAAAGAAGAAGTGAAGAAATTGCCGTTTTTTGGAAAATTGGTCAATTTTACTCAGCCAATATATGTGGATAGAGAAGATCCCAATTCTCGATTAAAAACGATTCAAGAGATGGTGCGTCGAGCAACATCTGAGGATTCCTGGCAACAGACTTTGATATTTCCTGAGGGAACCTGTTCAAACGGGAAATCTCTAATCACTTTCAAGCCTGGTGCATTTTATCCTGGAGTTGCTGTACAACCTGTGTGCATTAGGTATCCTAATAGGCTTGACACTCCAACTTGGACTTGGGATGGACCTGAAGCATGGAAGACTGTATTGTACACTATGACCCAGTTTGTTACTTATGCTGAAATCGAATTTTTACCTCCATATGTTCCGTCAGATGAAGAGAAAAGAGAACCGAAAATATTTGCCTCTAATGTACGCTCTGAAATGGCCAAATGCCTTGAAGTACCCATTGTCGATTATTCCTTTGAAGATTGTCAACTTATGATGAAAGCAACCAAATTGGAATTGCCAAGTGAATCGGGCTTGATAGGAGTGGCCAACTTAAGATCCAAATATGGGTTTGATAGAAAAGACCTGGAGGCAGACCTAGATAGCTTCGCCAAGATTGCAAATAAAAAGGATGGGGTTATTAGACTTCAAGATTTGGCTTCTTACTTGAAAATACATGGAAATAACCCTTGCCTTATGCAAATATTTAAAGCCTATGATCAGGATTCTAAAGGTTTTAAAACCTTTAAAGAGTTCATCGTCGGCAAAAGGTCTGCTACACTTCTTTGCCATCAAAGAACAAAATGTGAAAGCTGCCTTTCAGCTTCCGGAGCGTGGAAAGAAATGCTATGTACATTTATTGACAAAAACATTGCTAGTCTCTCTGCATAGCTTATCAAGATTGTATGATTGACTATTGTATTGTACTGAGTATATTAAGATTGTACTGAGATTGTATTGATTGAAGCTGGTTGAGCAGTTAAAGCTGATTCAAGTATTATAACTATTGTTTCGACTAATATTTTTAATAAAGTTATTGCACAAAAAAAAATTATTTTATTGAGAAGTACAGTTATTGAGAATTGCAAATTATTTAGAATTACAGCCCCCCTGCTTGAACTAAGAGGAAAAACACTTTTCTACGTGGGAAGCAGAGTTTTGTCCCCCTTTTTTCACTGGAGCATCATAGAGAGCTGTTTAAGGGGTTAATTGATTTTTTTTTTCATCTACGAGTATTTCCAAAATTCGTCTTGGTAATGCCGTCATATCTATCTTTACAGATCCTACTATCTCTCTTTACAATTTAAATCTCTCATCACATCATAGCTCTCTTTATAGAGAGCTGTTTAAGGGGTTAATTGATTTTTTTTTGTCTACGAGCTTTACTAAAATTCGTCTTGGTAATGCCGTTATAAAATGCGATATATCACCAATATTGAAACTTTTTGGGTCATTTTTTTAGCAGAAAGAATGGGAAGCAGTTGAATCGAATGAAAAGGTTTTTAATCTTTGGTTAATTCAAATGTGTGTTTTGTTTTATGCTGCTTTAATGCAAAACAGTTCCTCCTACCTCCTTTTCTAAGAAAAACAAAAAATTATCTTTCTGTCTATATTTGAAATTAGCAAAACTTTTCATTCGCAGGGCCCAGACACGCTTGAATTTTTGATACCGGAGGTTACCAGAAGCTAAACGACATGTCAAAAAAAAACTGTCTCGTAAGAAAAATTTGCCGTAATTGTGTTTTTGCGCTGACTCAGGAATTACGATTTAGGAATTATTATTTCGGTTTATCTTAGCAGTAAGTTTTTTTTTGCGGAGACAAATCTATAGGAGTTTATAAAACCAGCTTGAAATGATGACAAGTCTCCTTCTCTTTTTTATAAAACAAATAAAAGTTATGTTTTAACTGAAAGCAAGGAGCGACATTAAAACTTAAAAAGGAACAGGAATCATTCCGTATATGAAAGAAGCTGTCCCTTCCTCGACGCCTCGCTCTTTACGGTAAAGTTGTTTATTGTTTTAAAAAGTACACCTGTGACAAAGAGTCAAACTTTTTCGCAAAGAGCTAGTCATTGAGAAGGGGATATCCTCTTTCATGTACGGAATAATTTCTGTTCGTTTTAAGTTTTAATGTCGCTCTTTACTTTCAGTTAAAAAAAATGTTTTTTTGTTGTTGAATATTAGTAGAAGCAGTTCCTTGTCTGCGTAATTTAATTTAGAAAACGATAATCTATTGTCTACGGTTGTAAATTATGAGGCATTAGTATTTCTGGTCTTGGAAACAGAAAAGAATTAAAATTTTTTTATAAAAATCAAACCTTAGCCATCATTTTCTTTTCTGGCCTAGTAACTTCTGTATTCGGAGGGGGGGGGCTATAAGTCATTGAAGAGGACCTTGACACCTGTTTCTAGTCTTTATTTCTAGTTTCTAGATATTGAAAAAAAACACGTCCCCCTCCCCCTAAATTTTGTGAATTTACGCCACCGTGCCGAAAGTGTTGACAATGTTTTCTGGCTTAACTGACCTGTTATTGTTTAGAAAAATGCTGGACGAGACTCCTGAAATAGACTTAAATACGGATTGGAAAGATGCCAAAAGGCTTATCAAAGAGGATCCATGATATCTGAAATTTTCCAGCAGTGAACACAAATGCGGGAAAGAATTCAATGAATACATGAAAGACAAATTGGCGCAAGCCACGGAAGACTTCAAAATGCTCTTACAAGTAATTTTTTTTACTGGTATCGCCTCTGATTCCAGGGTACCTGTCTTTCATGATTCAATCCTAAAACATGATAGCCTGCCTAAGAATTCAAGTGGGGAAGCCTATTAGGCTTGTCAGTTGTTCGCCTTTGAGTCCAGGCAAATTCAGTCCCCCGTTTTGCATACAAGTCCGTCATGAGTCAACCCAAATATCTTGATAATCCCTTAGTTCTATCATTATCTACCTTAGTTCCGCCCTAGGATGGATGGATGTATGATAGAGTACCTGTCAACAATGACTTCGATAAAAGAGTCCGAGCAACACCTACGAGATATAATCGACATTCTTAAAAAAGACAAAAGGTATCATGTCCTGTAGCCAGTTGCTGAAGAGAGAACTGAAATGATTATGTCCTATCTCGAAGAGCTTGAAGCTAGAGGTCCACCTCCCCCTCCGACAGCTACAGAACCATCAAGGAGGAAGTAATTGTTTTTAAATTTGTATTGCAGTGCTATTACAATTGTGTTTATTCATTTAGAATTTTTTATCATGGGTTTTTATCACATCACATCACAGTTGAAAGTGGTTGTTGGAAGTTTCTTTTCTTTTTGATTTTTCTTTCTTTTCTTTTCTTTTTCCTTTTTTTTTTCTTTTTCCTTTTTTTCTTTTTTTTTTATCAATGAAGATAGTTAGTAAATGAAAATAGTTTAAATAGTCAAACATATGTTTAAGTAGTCAAATAATGAAAATATTATTGAATTTGCAACAATATTATATGTTATTTAATTAATTATTAAATATTATGAGAATAATATTAAGTATTATTGAACTATGTGAATAGAGTAAGATGGTGATCTATTGAACCTTTTATAAAACATTTGAATGGGGGGGGGGAGAGGGAATGCTATAACCAAATTTCAATATGAAAGAATAAACTGGGTTGAAATGTTTAAGCAGTAATGGCTGTTAATAACTGTTAGCGGAATATTCCGTTGAAGTTTTTTTTCGATAATCTTTAATTCTTGCGTTTTTTCGGTGAAATTGCAGTGCTTTTACATATTATATTCGTTCAGGATAAATTTAAATAGTAATTTAATGCTAATAACAGGGAAAATAGATAAAACCACGGTTGGCTCTGGAAGAATCTGTTTTCTGCCCATTTTATGCCATTTATGCACATATTCTGCCCATTTCCACAGCTCGTTGATTTTATACAAGTATGCTCTATGAGGCCAGATTCGACAAAATGGCTGTTTATATCAGAATCAGAATTGGTTAATTTCTGTCATTTGATCCGATAAAATTCTAATCCGATTGTCTATATTTTTTCAGCATTAATCAGGCATAAACAGTTTTCTTAGAAAGAAATTCAATTTTTATGTCATTCTTTTGCGTTAACCTGGCAAAAAAATTTCTTATAATAAAAAAAAATGGTAGCTGCTACTTGTATTAGCCTACTGTATCCCCGACTCTCCCAAGAGCGAGACACGGCTTTGTCTCGAAAATACCTGTGTTGATGGATGAAATTATGATGGACATAAAGTATTAAATGTTTTTGGCATTTTGATTGTGTAAATATTTAAAATTCTTGTTTTTTGGGGGGTGGGGAGATAAACCACCATTTTTATGACTATGGACATCTTAAGCAGTATATTTGTGTAATAGACGTGTATTTATTACTGTCCTTCTTTCCATCAGCCGGATAGCATTGGAGAAATAATTATGTCTTACCTATTTGCCTTACCTCACCCGCTTTCTATTGTGCTTTCTAATGCACTGTCCGACATTGAATAGTTCTTTTGTACTATGTCCTATGAAAAAAAATAGACACGCATCGGTGATCATTCTTCTGGCATAAAAAAAAAAACAATACCAAATCTTCAGATTTTTACAGATGGGAGCTTGACTCTACAGTTGGATTCTCTGATATGCTAAATCCTAGGGCGCAATATTAATTTAAGGTAACTTTGCCTTTTTGGGGTCTTTCCGTCCTTTTTTGAAAATCACCAACATTTTCTCATGCTCGTAGCTTTAATAGATAAAATTGAACTTAATGAATTTTATATATTATATATATATAGAATTTTACATATTTCCTGGTTAAAACTCAATATTATTAGACTTTTACGAAGCTCCTTAGCACGTTAGCTTATTTTTACACAATAATCAACAAATCACTGCAAATACATGAGGTTAATTATAGACTGACCGGTGGCGTGCCACCGCGCCAGTTGTACCGGCTTTATACCGTCAAATTTTTTTTTAAATTTCGACGTGTTTTTTATCGGTGGCTAGCTGCTGATAAATTGTCGTTACGAGGGGGTTGCTTCCACTTGAGATTGCCCCTCAAGGTATCTTTTCTTGCACCATGATCCGACCAAGAAAATTGACAACAATAATGTTGTCATCACTATCGCGTTTACCGGAGTCATGCTACAATCAACTTGTAGCGTTAACTCTCTGTAATAACAGGGGGTAAACATTAACTACTTTAACCCTCGGACTCTTGCGAATCTTTTATAATTTCGACCTTATGAGTGGAAATAGCGTATGATCACCTGAATGGTTTCGGGAAATTCTCGTTTAAATTTCGGATTTTCACAAAGGTGGCATTTGGATGTTCCAGAATAGCTTTAAGTCTCGTCCTATTGGTGTACCATTTCAATTCAATGATGACAAATAATGATGCATTATGAACTTGGAAAATAACGGGTTCCTAACGTTCAAAACATTTTGCCATGCAAAGATTTCAGGTTAAGAAATTGCTCTGGAAAATCCCTGTAGTTTGCCATCTATATTATTATTTATGCATATTCTGCGATCCATCCTAGCCACATAGGAATTTACAGAATAGCCTATTTCAGAATTGAAAAATGGATAAAGCAGGAAATGCTTTGAGAAGGTATTTGTATATCTACTGGATCTTAAAAATGTTTGTAGCCAAATTTCAAGTGTGTGCCTTTTCATTACCTTGGCAGTTGTTCTGCTTGGAAGATGAAATTGCAAGTGGGGGATCTGCAGAGAAGAAGCAACCATAAAATTTTGCAAGGGGGGGGGGTATTCTTAATTAAATTTGCGGGATGACAATAGACTAAAGGATATGTCTCTTGATTAGGATATTTGGCTGAATATTAAACTTGAAGGAGTATTCACAAACCCTAAACTGTGCTTCAATAAGGTATTTGGAGCATGAGACCTAAATACCGGCTAGACTTAGCCTATGGTTACAAGATTTGGTATAATTTTACTTCAGCTACTTTTGGCTATTTTTATTAGTAGTTAGGCTAGGAAAATAAAACTTTCAGGGATGAGTCTACAGGCTAAAGAATGTCCCAGGAAGGTATTCTGAATTAGGCCTGCCTACCTCCACTCCTTCTCCCTCTATAATGCCCTGAAATTCGCTGACATGAGAGGTCTATGTGAAAGGCTTGTGAAAAGGGTGTGAAGCTGAAAACAAATTTGTTGTGCTTCATGTAGGCTAAGCAGAAAATCTATTTTGCAAGTTTTTAATTTTATAACAAATGTTTTTAAAGGTCATCAAGGGTCAGGATATTCAAGAGGAAGAAGGATTAGAGGTAGGTACTTCAAAACACCTTCCAGGGACATACTTTGGTAAATAAATTACAGTTCATATAATTGACCTTCCAATAAAGTAGACATATCACTCAATGCCCTTTTTATGCTCTTTACAAATATATTAATCACTTCTATTACAAGTTCAAATTTAAGTACTTTTTGACCTAGGCCAATTTAATTATAAATAATTTTGACAGTGAGAAAATATAATATTATTTTGTTGAAAACAACCAAGAAAATAGTGCTGAGAAGATATAGTATTATTTTGTCAAAACAACTGATAACTCATACTTTAATTGAAAATTCATCATTTCAAGAGCTCAAAAAGTGCTTGAATTTGAGTTTGCAATGGAAACAACTATTATATTTGTAAACAACTCAAAAAAGGCATCAAGTGGTATGTTCACTTTATTGGTAAAATAACCAATAACTCTAATTGGTAAAATAACCAATAAAATTTGTTGTTTTTAAGAGCTCAAAAAGTTCTTATATTTGAATTTGCAATAGAAGCAATTATCATATTCATAAAGAGCATAAAAAAGGCATCAAGTGGTATGTTCACCTTATTGGTAAGTCAATTACATGAACTATGATATATTTACCCATACTTTAGCATATAGACCCATCCCTGAAAGTTTTTTTTCCTAACCTAACCCCTGTCCAAGATAGCCAAAAGTACCTAAAATAAACTTTCACTCTAGATTCCATTACTCATTAGTGACAAGGTGAATACACTACTGGATGCCCATTTATGCTCCTTCTAAATATGATAGTCATTTTATGCAAAAATATAAAACCAACCATCCCCAACCAGAGCTGTTTCTAAGTTTGATTATTTCCAGGGCAAAATTAATTACAGCAACCTCCTCCTAGCTCAAATATAAGCACATAAAGCCAAATCAAATGGGTAAGTCTCTAGCAATAGTGCCTTGAGCAACTTTCCTGGTTGCCCCTTTCCCTTTGAACAGCTTTGTTCCCCAACCCCATCTGATGGTCCTACACATATACTTAAATCCTATACACAGACAACCCTATGTGTGCAAACCCTGTAGGTTTGCACACAAAAAATACCCAAAAGCTTATTTCTTGCTTTATAATATGAGGTAAGTTTCATTAATCAAATCATGTTTACTTCCATTGTACACATGTCCCCATGCTATACTGTGCTCCAAATGAATAATCTTTAAAGTTGCCCACCCTGAAATTATGTCAAAAGAGGGGTGATTTAATAACAACCCAGAAGCTGCTGAAATCCTGGTTAGTGAAATAAGTATTTATTACTTTTCTCCAAGCCAAATTAGAGGCCACAGTATAAAATTCCATTTTCCCTGGTTTTGAAGAAGAGAGTGGTAAATCTGCAGTTTATAGCATAATTTAGCTAAGATGAAAGTGAATATATAGCTTAATGGTGTTTTGTGTGTTTTTTCATAATTTAATAATTGGTTCTCAGATAAATTCCATTTTGAGAACTTAAAGGGCTCAAAATAGTCCCTAGTCACCAAAAGTTCAAAAGCATGTTTCTAAAAAAGGGGGTAGTGATCAAAAAATTTCCATTTGCATCTGCTTCAGGAATGGTAATTATTATATCCCTTAGTCCTAATAGTAAATTGTTATTTTGAAAAAAATTGAAATTTTTTAAAAAGAGCTAGAAACGCCTCAAAAATGAGGTTAGTTTTGCTATACCATCATTTTTGAGGGATTTCTGGCTCTAAAAAAATTCTGTAATTTTTTTTTTTTAATAACATTTTACTATAAAAACTATGAGGAATAATAATTACCACTCCTGAATCAGCTGAAATTCCCAATTTTTCAATAGTCAGTTTTGTTAAATTTTCGGCAACTATGGACTGACACAACTATGTTTACATTTTGGGACCCCATTAAAGGCTCCAAATGGTATTTTGAGCCCTTAAAAATAGAATGCAAAAATATGTTATAAACTGCAAATTTACCAAGAGAGCAATATAATTTCCTAATGTTTGAATAGTGTCACTGAAGAATGGGTTGACAGAAAATACAGTTACTATAAATTCATTTAAAGCTGGGGATGACAAAGATTGGGCCAATACTATCTAGAAGCTTATTTGGGACTCAAACATAAACTGAAACCATCATACTGGGTATATGAAGAAATCTACAGGAGGTCACCACCTTATTTTGCTGGTAATTGCAACTAAGGTAATTCCTGAATCATTTCAGATGACATTTGATGTTCAACAGATCTGAGACTTTTGTAATCAAAAATTAGGTAGGCTTATGCCCAAAATTAGGTAGTAGATCTTTGCTGCTTAAAGGAAACCATTTAAAAAGAAAAAAAAGCTTCAATTGATGCAGAGCAACAGAGAAGTATATTAATTAGGGCTATGGGACCTTCAAGAGGAGTGTTAGTGCAATTTTGAGTAGAATGATGAGCCTATTATATTTATAAAGAGCAGAAAAAGACAGTGAGTAGTGTGTTTACCTTACTCCCATGCCATTTGCAGAATATCATATTTGCCACAAACAATTCTATTTCTTTCTTCCCAAAAGGGCACTAGGTCTTAAATAAATTTCAGAAAAGACTTTATAAAAGTGAAGGGTAACTGTTATAAAAATGAAGGGTAAAGTTCTAGTTGAGATACTCCTTACTATATTCAAAAGTAGTACCTTGGGAAGGTATTACCAAAGTGTTTTTATTTCTATGGGTTTGAAGTTTATATACATAACAGTTTTATGCTCATCTAGATTTGGATATTTCTTTTTTTTTACGTTTTAGTATAATTCTGGGATTTCAATCTATTTTTCATTGGTTCTAGTTTTTTTAAAAACAAGTATTATTTCAGTAGACTTTTAGCCACATCAAAGGCTTTTTTTCTAAAATATTAAAATTTTATTAACCAGGTTTAAGCAAAGATAAATCAGCCTATGGAATTTTAGAAACCATGACAGCACAGTTAAAAATCAAACAAGTCCTGTACAAATTCACGAAGTTCAAACTTGACATAGTTGCCATTAATGTTGCTAGGTTGAAAGATGGTGAGAAGAGAATGAACAGTGGGTATACAATGTTTAAAGTGTTATGTAGCAGAAAACTGAGAGTCACCTTGCTGGAATTGGAGCAATATCTACAGGGAATTGTAGCAATATCTAAAGCTACAAATGTTCAACAGCTAGCAACACTTTATGCTCATGGATATTGACTATGCTCATTGATATCCACATGGATATCATGGATACACCTTATGCTCATGAATATCTACTCTACTAATGGATATTCCTATGGTCAATACATATTACTATGTCCAACAGATACAAATACCTTATGCTCATGGAAATCAATTATTGAAAGAGAACTGTATGCATGATGTGCTTCTAACCATGTCAAAATGTCACTGATCATGTGCTATGCACTTGCAAATGATGCCATTAAAGATGAGTTGTATGATAACCTTCGATCAGTAATTGACTCAGTCCTGCTCCACAACATCATTTGTATTGCAGGTGACCTTAATTTAAAAGTTTGGTATGAAAGATTCTACTGCTCTGAAGTTATTGGACACCACAGACTTGGCACAATAAATGAAAATTGTAACTAAGTCTTCTGAAAGAGCACAGAATTGAATGAATTAATTTATTGATTACCCATTGAATTAACAAAAATAATGACAGCAAAGAAAAGAAAAAAACTGAGAAAAATCACAAAACAAAGGAGTCAACAAATAAATCAAACATTACATATAAATAAACAATTACTAATAAAACAAATCACTTGGTTACTGTAGAAGTAATTTGTGCCACTGGTGGTTGTGAACCTTTGAATTATGATTTTGAATTTGCTTCTCAACTGATATATATGGTTCTCTGATCTTGTAGTGTTTAATCAGTTTTGTATTTCTAGTCCATAATAAGTTCATTGATTGATGATGATGTTCAGAAATTTATTCTAGTTAGGAATTTTGATTTTTGTCTCAAAAAGACATAAATGTGGCTATACATGTAACCCAAAACAGCTTCTACATCATGACATCACTATTTGACCTTCTTCTGTGTAGCACAGATGTTGACACCCAACAAGCTGCTACAGGATACTACACAATTTCAAGAAATGCAATGCAAGTGTATTATGTCAGTTTCTAGGTGTTAACAGACCAATGCTTCTCAACTATAAAATATTGCATGAACAGATACAAGGGCATATGCAGAGAAAGGGCTGTTCAAAAAACATCCAGAAAAAAGTGTTTATATCAAGAAAAATGCTTCAACACCTCCATCCCTTGCACAATACAAATTTTGACAAATATGATAACAAGTTAATAGTCATTGCAGGATTCTATACTGCATCAAAAACGTAACTCGTGTGCATTGGGTCAATTTGTAAGTTAGGGGCGACCAGTGCTCAAAACTATTCAAAATGTATATAAAGGCACAAGGGTATCCATAGATGAGGATGACTTTGTTTTCACCCCTTCTTGTGCGACTCCCTCCCAATTAAAGGCTATGAATGTAAAAATTGTGCACCACTGGTAAACTCCAGAAAAATGATATATTTCTAGAAAAAATTCCAAGCCCTTGACTCCTAGAAGATATTTGTTTCCAATGTCAACTCCCTCTGCGCCATGCAGATTTCTTAGTGATTTACAGATGGTATGCATCTAAACCGTCATTGTTCCTCTTTGCTAACTGGGAAACTGTAATCTTTGGAATAGTATGCAAGTAAATTTGTGCAGAGCAGTAGAGTCTTAGAGTCCACCAATGTTGTCTTGATAGGAGTGTTTAGCTTTCTTATTTTGCTGGTTAAGTGTTTATTAAAACTCTGGTGTGTCTTTTGAAACTTGTATTTTGTCTTGTGAGTCGAAGAACAGATCAACCACCTCAAAATCTTTTACTATTTCCTAGAAAATCTACTTAGACATGGTCTTGGTGCTTAAAGTTACAAGAAATCTCTTATATATACCTACCTTTTACCTCTCCACTAGATCTAAATCTTGTAAAATAAATAAAGTAGTTGTCTGCTTCTGTGTAATCCAAAATTAGTTGTTGGATTATAATTCAATGACAAACGACTGTAATTGTAGCCATTCTTATTGCTCAGTTTTCTTTAGTTTCATATGTTGAATGCCCTCTGTTTAACAATAGATAGGGGCACATAGGTGGGTGGACAGGCGCCCCCCCACTCCCCTACAGCTTCGCTGAATGCTTAGGCTCTGATAAAACAAGTGATAAAATTCTGTTTGAGAGGAAAATTGTCATTAATATCAATTATTATTTAAGTAAAAAATTAAGATCCATGCCTCTCCTCATAGCTCATTATCCTCCTTCTTCTTTGGCAAAAGTCTCTTGGACTCACATTCCTTTGGGCTCCCTGTCACTTCAAAGTTGGTTGATGCTCCTCCATGACATTGATTTTTTTCTTCCAAGGGGAAAGAACAACTACTTTGGTATTTTCATAAGGGCAAAAAAAGGGAATCATAGGGCCCTGTTAACACCCCCTTGCCATAGGTTTGCTGAAATAGAAGAAGAGGGTCATCACAGTTTGAATTTGAGGGGGAAATCCTTGGATTTTTCTAAAGGTTCGTTTTTAGGTTCCTATCCCAGAGGGAAAAAATTTGGATTACCAAAGGGCAATATTGAGACTAATATGTTCAGGGTTGGGTGTCCAGCTTTAGTAAAATTGTTGAGAAGAAATTTCACTCCCTCTATGTGCAAGTGTGTGATGACTACAGCTGATCTTTTTCTAGGAGTGGTGTCCGATTGATTGGAGCCAGTAAAGGCCACACAGAGCTACAATTATTGATTTCTGAATTAAAAAAGCTAAAAGCCACAGTAGCACAGCTGGGAAAATCAAAATTATCTTCATCACAAGATTTACTGAACTGGACAACTACTGAAGGGAATGCAGCACTGCAAGAAGTGTCCTCTTATAATGGTGAATTGAGTGTGCTTTTTCAAAATTTTACTGCTGATGTTTGTGGTAACTATTATTTTCATTTGAAATATTTGTATATATTATTTAGTTTGGTTTATTTGGATTGTAATCTTATGTTTACAATGGTATGACCCAGTGTTGCAAAATGTCTGGCTTTTAATCATGCCCCTAAAGTACCATTTTTCTTGTGAAATTTCACTGAATGTACGATTTTCTCTAAAAAATGTGCCAATTTGAAAATTTCAGTGAGCAACTGCCTCAAAAAAGCATCCAAATGGCGCAAATTCACCCCAGATGGCAACTCTGGTATGACCCTCAGGACAGGTACTAGAAAATTTTTCCAGGGAGGAGGTGAGAGCAAAAAAAGTAAATTTTTAGACAGTATTTTCCAACTTTCTCTAGGAGGTGGAGTCCAGAGTATTTCTGCAATAAGACACCCCACACTTTTTCTTTCTCTTGTCTGTTTGTGGTGTACATGGCTGTAGCAGGTGTGTGCATGGATAAGGTCCTTGGGGTGTCAGGGATACTTTGTCTTTTACTCACCATCTACTCTTAGAGATATCTACACCACTGGCATGGAACCATTGCTGTAGATCCCAAAGATTTCTTAGCTCTTTTTACTTTGAGGGGCAGGTTCTCAAATTCTCAAAACACACTTTAAAGGCTTTATGTTAGTTATATTAGCAGTGAAGTTAAAACATAAATATATATATATATATATATATATATATATATATATATATATATATATATATATATATATAGATATATATTTATATATATTAGTACTGAACTAGTTTTCAAGGTGTCAACATCTAAACTAATCGAATTATATTTCATTTCACTTACTTGATAATCTGAGGTATGAATTTTAATTCCACATCGTTGATCTCGCAAAATTTGGCAAAAGATCCGTTTTAATTAAAACTTGTGTGAATGTTTGTCAAGGTGTCAATATATAAACTAGTCTGACTGTTTTTCACTTTCACATACTTGATGGTCTGAGGACTTAAATTGAATGTAAAGAGAGAAGGGAAAGAAGGAAAGGAGAAAAAAGGAAGGAAAGGAGAGAGAGAAAAAAAAGTGAGGCAGGATTATTTGAATAAACAATTGAACAGTGTGAAATGGAAGACAAATTAATTTTGAATCCTGTTTTGAACTTTTTAAGCCGATCTCTAATTGATGGAGTTAAGCAAAAGTTAGTTCAAAAGGCAGGCGTTGCTTACTTTGATTGCAATACTATCATCCAATCAAAAAAAGTTCTCTATGCCAAACCAAATGTTCAAACACAAATGGTGACTCACTCTAAAGACGAAGATAATATTTTTAAAATGTGTAAAACCTTAGTTGCTGCTGCCAAGCAAAACGTAAAAATCCAGAAATTTGTGATTCCTAGTCCATGTGAAGTCCCAACTAGCCTCTCAGACCAGTCATTGGTCTTGCCCCAAAGCTATGACTCAATGCCCGAGCCCTCGTATGCCGTAATACTAAAAAACCCTCCAAAAGAGCTAAAAGGCCCAACTGAGCGCCAAGCATTTATAGAAGCCTTTGTCCTAGCACTGGTAGCAGTGTATCTGAGTTACGCTGTGGTAAGAATGAATGGAAGCTTGTCACTTCGTTTAAGGAAACCGCTAGTCTAATTTTTGAAAGGCAAAGCGTTCTGAGCCCACTCTAAATGTTACACTTAAAGAGCCTGTTTTAATTGCTGTTGTTAAACAAGTACTGGATGAACTGGTTGACTCGTCACTGAAGGACTTAATCCCGAAATGCATCTAAACACCTAATTGTGGTGCATCACGCACATTCAAAGTGTATTTCAAATCATAAAAAGACTTAGATCAGTTCGTTCAAGAGTTGGTGAAATTCGGCTATGAGCGGCTTCCCACCCAGGAGTTTGTTTTTGCCTCATCAATGCTTTAACTGCTATGTGACTGGCCACCTTTCAGCAAACTGCACAAACACTATACTGTGCCCCAAGTGCGGAGCTAGTGATTATAAGTCAAATTCTGAATTCCCGTGTAAGAACGGTCCTTTTTGTGTAAGTTGTAAAGCTCCAGGCCATATTTGCTATAGCCTTAACTACCCTACAAGCCGCAAAACCGTGAGCCCATGACTCATGTGATAAATTTCCTATCTCTTAATGCATTCTCGCAAAAAGACTTAATACCAGAGGAAGGCCCTCCAGAGGCTTAGGGATTTTTGTGTTGTCGTCACTTAGGTCTAGTCTGTTTCAAGCAAGTGATCATCATTTAGCCATTCGAGTTGAGAGTTGTCTTTTTACAAATTTTTATTTACCAACAAATTACAACAATGATGAATCTGAGCGTCTATTTGCCCTGTCGTGTAAAAAATTAGGATTGTTTAGAAAAAAATAAAGTGTTTAGGGCTTCAATGTACGATCGTAGGGGATTTTAATTGCAATTTATGTGAAGTAGGCTACAAACTATATATGAGAACTAGTCTGATTAAAGGCCTTTTTGGTGATTTTTTTGTGTGTTGTCGATAAAGAATCTGTTTTTACTTATATGCGCACATCCTCCCATAAATCAAATCTGGATCATCAGTTTCCTCTGATCTTGTTATTAACCGGGTAGAAGTCCTGTGCGAATTCCAGCTTTCAGACTATCTTCCAATAGCTTCTTCTTTCTAATTGAAAAGTTGGCTCCTCATCCCATCCATTGTAATATCCGAGTCTCTCAATTTGTTAGCGATTGGTCAAAAACTAATTCGGAATTATTATTACTTTCGTCAGATTTTATTCTGGATAAGATCCGTATTCCCTTCCACCTTTTACATAAATCTCTTCAGTTTCCTGACATTGAAATGCAGCTATGTTTGGATGTTTATTCTGCGGAAATTTGTCATGCCCTTCGTTTTGCGGAAGATCAAGCAGCTCCTCTTTGTAGAGTTTGTAAGGGTATTGTTCCCGGTTGGTCTTCAAATCCTGAACTTATTTCCTCTTGCCACCATGCAAAAATTTGGTTTTCGTTATGGAAAGATTGTGGTCATCCGACAAAAAGAATGTTTTCAAATGCTCTCGCAGTTGATAGGAAAAAAACCTCATAAATAGTTATTCTGCTAGGCCAGTGTTAGACAGGAGTTATCTTTTCAGAATGGTTTCACAAACGTGGTTGATGCTTCTTCTGCTTATGCCTCTGATATTTCAGATTATGAATGGTATTCGTACTATGGATCCGAATTTTCTTCACCGGATCTTGAGCTTGAGCAACTTTACGAAGCGAAGCTCAAAGTAATGTCGGCTGCTTCCCAGCACGCCCACTTTGTCTTTACTACTAAGTCTGTTGAAAAGCTATTTATGAACTGGAGCAGGAATCATTTAATGGTAGTAATTATGTTAGTGCTATGCATCTAAAGCACGATGGCTCTCTTCTTGTCCAGTATATCACACTTTTAAAGCAAATGATTTTCACTCAGTGCAAGGTTCCAACTACATTTTGTATTGCTGATCTTAGACACATTCCTAAAAAAGGGCGGGTAGACCCTCAATGTTCCTCTATTCGACCATTACTCTTGCGCCATCTCTCTGTAAACTTTTTGAACTTCTCCTCATAGACGATCTTGAAAAGACATGTTACACTCCACCAATTCAGTTTGGGTTCAAACGGGGAACTGGATGTGCAGATGAAATCACAGTCGTGGCAAACGCACTAATTGACGCAGAATCTGCGGGGAAATGTTCTGCTCTTGCTAGTCATGACGTCAAAAGTGCCTATGGTTCGTTAATGCACCCTGCTATGCTTCTGAAAGCTGTCAAGCGAGGTCTAAGCCCTGCAGTTATTCACACTTCGGGACATGTATTCTCGACTGTGCATTCGACTAAAATTACCGCCTGATAAGAATATGCCTCCACTTGCTCGAACAAAGCTTATTCCGGTTTTAAAAGGTGCACGCCAAGGAGCAGTTTCTTCACCTGATATAGTTAATACTACGTCCTTGACCCTCAGGATCTATGTCCCTCTTCATTAATTTTATGGTCAAGAAATTTGTCACTAACATGTTATGCTGACGATGTTCTGGATCTTAGTCGCACCCCGCAACGAGTCAGTGATGTTCTTTCTATCCTCCGAGCAGAATACCTTAAGCTTGGTCTACATGTCATTTCTGCCAAGTCGGAAATAGTCATTTTGAACTGGAAGAGCGATCTACTAAATTCGATCAAACTTGGGAATTCTTCGGTTCATCCTGTCGATCATCTCGTGTATCATGATCTCCCTATAGTTTCACCTATTGGCCACACCCGGTACCTCCTTACTGAACATCTAACCCATCACATTTCCGCCTCTTATGCGTCAATAATTTCCTGCAAGTTCAGATTCAATCGGCATTTGCTATATAGCCTTTTCAATCCAATAGCTCTCCCTCACATTCTGTATATTTCACCCTTTTGGAAACCACTTACCGAACTAAAATACGTTCACTATTCTTCCGTTTTGCAAAATATTTATTCCGTCTTAACCCTGGTAAAGCAACACAAAAATTGTCCGTCAGTTTAAAATTGCTGGCCTGAATATTGCAGTAGCTAGAGTAATAGCTAAAAACAATAAAAAAGCGAATATGACTGCCCAGGAGTGGTATTCTGTATTATTTCAGTAGTCTGTGCCTTTTTTTTTTAGTTGCTTATTTCGTATTTTGTGCTATTTTTACTTGTGTTGTTGTTGTTTGTTTGTTTTTTTCTTCTTCTTTTTCTCTCTTTTTCGCTCCGTCTCGCTCAAAACTTAGTATTTTTGTATACCTTTGTAATGACCTTATATCATACAGTAATTTTTTAATTTGTTATTAATTCATGGTTAATTTTTATCCGCAAATGTTATTGTGATCGGTTTCTTCTTCTTCTTCTGCTTTTCTTTTGTTTTTGTTTTTTTGTGTCTTTTTTCTTCCTCTACTTCGTCTTATCATAATCATCATCACCATCATTTTACTTATAACCCATCACAAAAAAACTGGGCAGAAAGCCCAGAAAAAGACAGAGTAAAAATCAAGAAAAAACAAAAAAGAGACAGCAGAAATAAAAACACACTTTGATAACTACAAACAAGGGACAAATAGAAATGACTAAAGATGGGAAGACATCTGGCATTCGGTAGAGAAATCACAAATACCTTTCTCAATTACCTCAGCTGGGTTTACCAATTAATACTTTCTTTGCAGAAACGAGTTAATTGTCCAATTTGGAAGTTTCTTATGGGGAGAAACTAAAATTTCTCATAATTTTGCTTCTAATTCTGATACGACCTTGATGTCTAAATTCTGATACGAATCCTGATTAAATAATACTTATTTTTTATGGTAAAGATTTTTGATAGCCACATCTCCTTATCAAGTTAGTATTAGAAATGTTTCTGGTGCAATATCTGTCTATTAATTATTAGCTGTTTCAAAATGTTATCAGTTATCTGCCATAAAGATAAGAGTTTAAAAATGATAACTTGTACATTATATATTCTAAAATTTAGACGATTTATTGATATTGGACGTTTTATTTTACCATGAATGAATGAATGACTGTATTTAAAGCCATTTTTCAGGCCGTATACACACATATATAACAACAAACAAACTAAATTATGTAACAATCGACTTTCGAATAACAAGACCCTTCCGGACAAAATTTGCCACTGCTACTATATTTATTTTCGACGTCGACTTCAAAGTTCCAAGAAGGGGCTCACGACCACCCATCCCAAGAAAGCTCCCTCTTAGCTCATTTAGCCCCTGACACCTGAAAGAAAATGGTCTAGCCCATCAAGATCACCGCAAATTGGGCAAGTATACCGCATTTCCGGGTGGCACCTATTTTTCCAAATACTGTGAAGAGGGAGACAGTTTGCTCGCACCTGCATCCAAGACCTCAGGGATTTTTTTTTGGAATCCCTAATTAAAAATATAGCTCTTCACCATAATTTTCTTTCACCTTATAGTAAGAACTTAAACTTTCCGACTGGCTAAGGTCATTCCACCATTTCTGAATTTCTTGGTCTTCCAGCCTTGTTTGGATCTCTGACAGAAAGGCTTTTTGATCTGAGATTGGACCCTCTCCTCCATTCCATGCATACGATAGACCTGTGCTGTCCAATAATTTTTTGACATGGAAGGGCCATGACGATTTTTGTCCCAGGGTAAGTAATTCATCATACGCTGCTCTGATGAGTCTTGAGCAGGGACATTGCAGTATATTCAGCCAAAACTTAATTAATTGGATCTGTCTATGTTTTCTCATGGAGAAAAGTCCCAAATCTCCCTTGATGAAAAGTGTGTGAGTGGTGGCGGGCAGACCTAGCATTCGTTTATAATATTGTAGCTGTAGAGTTTCTAATGAATTTGCCACTTACAGGCCCCATACTTCTCCTCTATAATGCAAGATTGGCCTTATTTTTGAGTTGAACACATTCTTGTGCATCTTTAATGAATTTCTAATGAATTTGCCACTTCTAGGCCCCATACTTCCCCTCCATAGTGGAGGATTGGCCTTATTTTTGAGTTGAACACGTTTTTGTGCATCTTGAAGTCACCCATTCCCGTCAAATTACTGTTCCTGAACAGCGTTGCCATTGATGCTTTTCTTCGATTTGCCATCTTCGAAATATGATTGCTCCATCTTCCATTCGATGTTAGATGGAATCCTAAATATATTGCCTGAGACACAACCTTCACAGCTTCACCATTCAAATTAAAACTTTCTTCATCTTTATTTTCTTGTTGATTGTCTACGGCAAAAAATCATCATCTCTGTCTTTTTTGTGTTAATTTCCAGTTTCTTTTCCTCTAAATATTCAGCTGTTAAATCTAACAGAGTTTGTAGCTCTGAATTGGATCTGGCGAACAAGGCAATATCATCGGCAAATAATAGTAATGATAATACTTTATTTCCAAGGTGTACAACTGGCGCCCACCTTTTTTCAAGGTATTCGGCAAGATCATTTATAAAAGTAGCAAAAAGTTTCGGTCATAGTGTACTACCCTGTTTTACACCTTTTACATTAAAAAAAAAACTCTAGATATACCGCTTCCTGCTATCTTTACCACATTTCTGGTCAAACAATACATCGAGAGAAAAACCCTTAAAAGGGTGACGGAATTCCTGTTCCTAAAAGCGTTCTAAACAGAATTATACGGTCAACATTGTCAAATGCTCTACTTAAATCAAGAAAAGCCACGTACAACTTTCCGTTTCCCTTGCAATACTTACTAATCAATGCATTTAGAACAAACATTCGATGTTATCAAACTGGCGAAACCGTATTAGTCAAAGAAAGATAAGAACTTACAAAAGTCATTTATCTCTTAGTCATAAATTATATTGATGCAATGAGGTTTGAATTATAATTTCAGTCTTATCATATATTTGCTTTCATACTTACATATACATTATATATAGAGCTGATGAATGGGGAAACTTTTCCGAGATTCCTTCAGTATGTTTTCCAGGGGGAAAAAATATCATTTTTAAAGGAAGAAATTGGGTATTGTAGGTTTGTAGGCCATCCTTTTTATTAATTTAAGATCCGGTATTGCCTTCCTCCTTCCGTAAAATTTTTACTACATGCATTTTTGTTCATGTTATTATAAGATATCTACCCATAGGGGAATAGAGGAAGGATCCCCCTTCCCTTGGAGAGAAACATGAAGGAGGGTCAAAACTGGGACATATCATATAATTTAAGGGATATGTTGCATCTGTTGAGGGATATATAGATATATGTTTTTTTATATCTTATGTTTTTGGTCCCAAATTCGTGGTGTTGGGCATAATTAAACATCTGATTTGCGCTAGTCTTTTATCAAGGTTTTCAATGACTATTGAGCCATCTTTTGAAGGAGTCAAAAGAGAAACTTTTAGGGATGACCTCGACGAAGATTATTCCAGATCAAAGTGCAACATGGAATAAAGTTTTTCTTCAAATACATTGTTTTCGGATACCATCCTCAACCTCAACCAACCTTGAGGACCAACCTCAAGATAATTGGAAGAGCTGTGTGCCTTTGTGTCTGCTTGTCGGTATGACAAGGGGGGCACAATACGATAAAGCCTTACAAAAGGAGGTAAATTTATGTACTTGTAGAAGACGGCCATCAACGCTACATCAAACTCTCGCTAACAGTCTAGAGAGAGTCGTGGGGGATGACTGAACCAGCCGTAATAGCCCTATTCTGAATCTGTTGGAGTGGTGCCAAAAATATTTTGGAGCACCAGCATACAGTGAGCATCCATACTCGGCAATTAGTCTGATGCAAGACTTGCAAAGTCTGATGGTCGGACTGGGCGATAGAAGGTTTTTGAAACGAAGGGTAATACCTAGCTTTATCGTGCTGGAGAGTCTCACTGAATCGAGATGGGTTTTGCAAAAGTAATCCAAGGAGATGAAACCCGTCGACTTTCTTTATAACTTGACTCATGGAGATGAATTTGGGGTTTATAAGTGGCACTTTTGATTGGGAGATTATCAGTTTCTTTTTTATATGTAATTTAATTGACTATCCAGGCATTAGACCATTTTTCTATATTTCAAAGATCAGTTTCTAGGGACAGGGAGGCTTGGATTGGGTCTTCTTGTTTTGGGATGACCATGTGTCACGGTATCATCAGCAAAGGGATGCAGAGGGCTACGCAAGGTTATATCCCATTTCATTTATGTAAGGAATGGAAAGCGCAGGTTCCAATATACTACACAGGGATGCGCCAGCCTTTATTAGATATTTGAGGGAAGTGGACCCCTCAAGAACATCCCGCAGTGAACGATCAGAAAGAAAGCTCACGATCACCTTTAACAGACGTCCTCTAACAACGTACCGTGAAGTTTTTCAGTAGGCTACTATACCATTCTCCGTCAAAAGCTTTAGTAATGTCGAATGACAATAACTTGATATCATGTCCTTTTGCTAGAATTTTGACCCCATTTTAGTCTTTAGCCTGGTTATTTCCATTCCTAGTGTTTGGCGCGTACACACTCTTAAAACGCTACATCTGTCCGGACCTTTAGATTCTCTTTCCAAGCTTTGGGTTCCCTTCTCTGCTATGTAACACTACCGCACGTGCATTCTCTTCAAACGCTATGTCTGTCTAGCCCTTTGGATTCTCTTTCTAAGTTCAGCAAGCTTAGCTAAAGCAAGAATCAGTCATGCAGCATTTGAATGGACGCAAACCTCAATGTTTAAACATCTGTGTTTAAACATCAATGTTTAATAATGTTTAAAATTAAAAAAACATCTTAGAGCAAAAGAATGAAATCAGTGTTGCTTTATTGTATGCAAAATCTCTTCGGTGGTTGCTTGTCTCATCATTTTATCAAGTATCATTGTTTTTGCGAATAAAGAGAATAGCGCTAAAGTAAATAGAATACCGTAAAGTAAGAATAAAGTAAAGTAAAGAATAAAGTAAGTAGAATAAAGTAAAGTAAATAGAATAAAGTAAATAGAATAGGTTGTCTCTGAACAGGATGGGAGGGTTTTCTGATTAAGGAGAAAATGAGAACATCTACGAAAAGTGTAAAGAGAGGGACTTTGGATAGATTGGGATGGCGTGAGTATTCGTAGCCGTGTTTCAAATGGTTATCAATTCGTTAAGAGAGGAAGGCACGGACTTCTAAATCGTCTTATACCAACTGTCAAAGGAATTTTGTCTATCAACTCTAATGCTCATAATTTTCTTTTTTAATCAGTGTTTAATTAATTGCACGAAGGGAAACCTTTTGGGACTAGGCTCCCAGCAAATCTCAATAACAATCCCCTGAGATGTTTATTATTTATTTAAGAATCAACGACGCTTCTTGACTACTATGGTCCCTGCGTTGGCCCTGCGGTGCACTCCTGCGTGATTCGATCTCTGGGTCCCATATTACCAAGCTAAGGTCAAATCCACTGCGCCACCACAGGACAATCCTCTAAGATGTCTCTTATATTTATGCTATTTTGAATTTTTAGAATTGTCCCCTTTCCTCGCACCAAAAAGTTTTGCATACGTGCTTGCCTGCAGCCTAAGCTTTCTGAGATTGTAGGGTCTTTTGCGGTATTTTTTGAAGAGATAGACTAAAATATTATTTTACGTATCTGATCGACAAGTATATCACTGGATTTAATATATATTGTGAAATATATTTCGCAATATATCAATTCGCAACTAAAATCAATCCGAGTGATGTACTTTCGGTACCTCAAATACATACTTTATTTGCCCCGATCCTTTCGGAATCATGCTATTGTTCGCAAATACGATGCTACGGATATTTCGATGTCATTTGAAAGATTAAATACTGTTTCAGCTGATAATGCTGTTTATTCTCTAGTCTGTTTCCAACCGTTAATTCGATCGTTTTGACTTTAATGGTTGTGCATTATATTTGTGTATAATAAAAACGCTTGTGTTTTGTTGTTTTGTAGCGGGTTAAAAATAAGTTGTTATTATTATTATAAATGCTGTTGCATAACTATTTAAAAGATATGTTAACAAAGAAGGATGTGTTGTATTCTGTTTTTAATATATTGTTAATGTTTTAGGGTGTAAATAGGAGTCATCATACCTCCGGAAAAAACATAAATTCACACCTGCATGTATTGAATGTATATAACAAAATAGAAATATACAAGAACCAAAGTAATGACATTTTCGCATATTTTGAGTAAAATTATGTATTTTAGATATGCTTGGGGAGGTTTGGAACTGACGGAGGAGGGGGGTTATTTATACAGGCATTCACTGATTATCAGCAAAGTCTATTTTATTTTACCATATTTTAACTGAAATTTGCGTAAGTTTTGGTACCCTTTCCTCAAAAATAGAAATTAAAGACAAGGAATATTAGCTAAAAAATATAAAGAATGTTATATGTATAATAAAAGAAATCTCTTAAATTTTAATTTTCGCAATTATTACCAATTTTTAACTAAAAAATGGAGGGGGGTGCATGGCAATTCTGATTAAAGGAAAGAAGAAGAACTTCAACACGAATTTTTCTAGAAAAAAAAGAGTGTTTTTATTTAATGACTTATTACAAAAAATGTTTTATTTTAGATGTATTGAGGGAGGTGCGTCATGGTTACGAAAGTATTTTGGTAACTGAAACTTACATTGAGAATTTCAAAGAAGAAATAACAACTGCTGAAGCTAAGGCTGCTAAGTTACAAAAGGACGCTAAAAGAAGCACAAGGAGAGGTACCAAAGAAAACCCTGCCGACGAAAAAGTCAGAGAAGCCCAAGGGCATTGTGAGAACTTGCGCAATGAACGTAAGTATTACTTTGAGCTGATCTTAGTTAAGATAAAGTCTTAAAAGATTATTATAAAGCACAGGAAAAAAAACAGCTCATATAGTAACATTAATAGGTAAATATAGTAAATGGTAAAATATGGCACATAAATAATGGTAAATATGGTAAGGTAAAAACATGGCATTTTTTCCCTTACAATCCCTATTGGTGGTGCTAATTTCCGTTTGATAGCACTTCAGCCAGGAAGTGCAGTGGGGGCTGGGGGTCAAATATCCTGTGCTGTCGCACACCGTTTCTGTTTACCTTACCCAGATTTTTCCAGGTACCCATTTAGAGTCGAATCGACTTGCTAAGCTTACAGAGTCACGCTGCATTAATAGGCTCTCAAATAGTTTAAGGCCGTGATTAAGTGAAATTGAAAACATCGAGGTTCAAAATTTAACTTAGGGTAGCCTTCTGTCTCTCAATTCTCTAGAGACCGTCGATTGTCAAAAACCCTTCAAATAGCGTTTATCCATTGGCGGAAGTAGCACGTTAATTATACCAGCTTGTCAATCTAGTCTTTAGGGGTGTTATGGGCGATCTGAAACGATTCTTTCTGGCAAAAAACTTGTAAAAATTTTAGGTAGCTGAATATATTTTATGGGACTGTTCGAAAGCAGGAAAATCCATCGAAAATGGTTGCAATCACCTTAAAGGTTATTGTCTTCTGCTCATGATAGTACCGATTTTGTTCTAAAAGCAATATCCTTTGTAGGGATATTGCTCTTTTTCACTTGTGAAAAAGAGCTAGACATTTTCTAAGATTTCTAAGCAATTAGAGGAAATAAAGCAGACTCCTAGCAAACGTTTTGTAGCATCTTCAAGAAGCTACGGCCTGATATTAAAAGCGTTATCTTCCGCCAATGAATACTTGAGTACTTTTTAAATATAAATTTTCAATTTTAACATGGGATTTTCGAGTTCCATCAGTTCACTTAATCACGACTTTAATTTAATCATTGAACTTCCGACCGTTATTCTGCTGAAATTATGAGGCTAAACTTTATGAGCTGGGAATCTCTATGACGCTTGCAGAGCGTCATACCCGGACTCGGACTTTGGTATGATAGGTTCTGTCGGGGATGCCTGGAACTCCATTCCTGTTGGGACTCGACGGTCCTGTACCCTATCCTCCTTCAAGAAACTGTTAAAGAAAGTTTTATTGAAAAAAATAAATAAAAAAAAATTATAACATTGATCAGATATTTATATTTATTAATTATTTAAAAAGATGTATTTTTTAAATTAGATGTTGTGAATTTTGGTTCCTTGATGTCTTACTCTGGTGGGGATTGGTGAGTAGAATTCAAATATATCTTAAATATATAAGTGTGAATATACTTAATATTTATTTATATTTTTTCCCCAAGTAAAGGGCCATTGAGCCCTTTGGGATATTTTTGTTTATAAATGGAAGTATATTGGCAATAAAAGGAACTTGTACTTGCTTAGGCAGTATAGATGCTGCCAGAATTTATGGCAGTATAGTGCGAACAGTTGGGAGGAAATTAGTGTTTGATGCATCAACACAAATTAGTATTTGATACATTCACACTAATTAGTGTTTGATGTATCGACATAAATTAGTGTTTGATTCGTTAACGCAAATTAGTGTTTCATGCATACCGAGTAATTTCTGTTCGTTTTGAGTTTTAATGTAGCTCCTTACTTCCTTTTAAAAAAAAACTTTTTTATTTATTTAATTGCTCATAAAGATCGTGGATTGAATGAGGATATACACAAAAGGGTAGAGTAGCCAGGTTACAAGATATTCTTTCGTAGTAAAAAAAAAGGTTGGAAAAAAGATAGGAAGATGAGTCTGAGAACTATGATCGTAGAATATTGGAAACCAAAGTAGTGAAAGCGATCAAGTGTTGCTCTGATACACAGGCACTTAGAAAGGCTGAAGATTTGTTAATTGTTTCCTAGAGTAGCTGTCAAAATGACTGTTTTAGGTATTAGCTTGGCAGACCATTTTTTGAATATAAATACAAAAAATACCCTAAAGTTATGTCTTAAAATATACACAAAAGGGTAGAGTAACTAAGAGAGTAATTAAAGAGAGGTAGAGAGTAAATAAAAAAAAAATACCCTAAAGTCATGTCTTCAGTATACACAAAAGGGTAGAGTAGCCAAGAGAGTAAATAAAGAGAGGTAGAAAGTAAATAAAAAAAATACCCTAAAGTCATGTCTTAAAATATACACAAAAGGGTAGAGAAGCCAAGAGAGTAAATAAAGTGAGATAGAGAGTAAATAAAAAAAATACCCTAAAGTCATGTCTTAAAATATGGCATATTTGTCTTCGAAATATATATATAAGATGTCAGTTGATTTTATTTGTTTGTTATTAACTTTATTTTCTTAATCAACGACAATTTAAGAGAAATTTTTGTATTTAATTCAAATAAAGCAATGACGACGAACTAAAAACAACAGCAAAACATGTGGAGTTGACGTTTTCGGTTTTTTTTAGTAATTAATGCTTTTTTTTTCTTTTTTTTTTAGTTTATTACCCGTTTTTATGGCACTTGATATTTACTAAGTGACATATAGCGATCGCAAATTCTTTCGGTCTGTCTGTCTGTCTTGGTTTTGCGAGTTTAGGCACTTCCAGATAAGCTAGGACAATGAAATTTGGCAGGCGTATCAGGGACCAGACCAGATTAAATTAGAAATAGTCGTTTCTCTGATTGAACCATTTGGGGTGGAGGAGTGGAGGGGGGAACGGTTAATTGGGAAAAATTAGAAAAAATAAGGTATTTTTAACTTACGAACGGGTGATCGGATCTTAATGAAATTTGGCATTTATAAGGGAATCGTGTCTCAGAGCACTTTTTTCAAATTTCGACCGGATCCGGTAACATTGGGGGGAGTTGGAGGAGGAAGCCTAAAATCTTGGAAAACGCTTAGAGTGGAGGAGTCGGGATGAAACTTGGTGGGAAAAATAAGCACAAATCCTAGATACATAATTGATACAACCGGAACGGATCCGATCTCTTTTTTGGGGGGGGGGTTAATTCTGAAGTTTGGGGGGGGGGCGGTATTCGGAAAAATTAGAAAAATGAGGTATTTGTAACTTACGAACGGGTGGTCAGACCTTAATGAAATTTGATATTTAGAAGGACCTTGTACTTCAGCGCTCTTATTTTAAATCTCGACCTGATCTGGTGACAGTGGGGGGAATTGGAGGGGGAAATTGGAAATCTTGGAAAACGTGAAAATTGAGGTATCTTTATCTTACGAATGGCTGATCGGATCTTAATGAAACTTGATATATAGAAAAATCATATGTCTCGGATGCTCCATTTTCAGTTTGAATGGGATCCGGGGACATAGGGGGTTTGAGGGGGAAACACAAATCTTGGGAACTGAAAATCTTGGAAAACGCTTAGAGTGGAGAGATCGGGATGAAACTTGATGGGAAGAATAAGTACAAGCTCTAAATACGTGATTGACATAATTTTAACGGGTCCGCTCTATTTGGGGGAGTTGGGGGGGGAGGATTTCTATTGCTTTGGTGAGTTCAGTGCTTCTGGACGTGCTAGGACGATGAAAATTGGTAGGCGTGTCAGGGACCTGCACAAATTGACTTGATAAAGTTGTTTTCACCGATTCAACCATCTGGGGGGCCTAAGGGAGAGGAAAAATTAGAAAAAACGAGGTATTTTTAACTTAAGAGTGGGTGATCTGATCTTAATGAATTTTGATATTTCGAAGGACCTCGTACCTCAGATCTCTTATTTAAAATCCCGTCCGGCATTAAGCCTCTGATTTTCCTATTAAGTCAATCTATTGATCCTTAGAAATTTGCAAGAGCTCATACCATATGAGCTCTTGGCCCTTCCGACCTCGTCACAAGTACCATATAAGCTCTTGTTTCATTTTAGTCACTCATAAATTTTCGTAAAATATTTTGTTGTTACTGTTGTTACTTGTTCTTCTTGTTACTCATAAATTTTCGTAAATGGCAAAGAAGGGTGTTCTAAGAAACGATAAAATGATTCTAATATTTCAATTGTTGTCCTTTATTGAGACAATTTCAGTTACATAAACCATCATAGAAAAACCGTTTGTTTTTGCGCAAGAAAAGCATCCAATTTTTTCATAGTTTGTATTCTCAATTTTTTTTTCATAGTTAATTGATTACTTTATATGTGTATATGATTACATTAACGACATTTAGCAAAAAAAAAAAGTTGTTAATAGGCCAATTGTCACCAAAACGAAATTCCTTTTAGGAGCCAGAAATATAAGTCAGCACCCATTTTAAAAGTTACAATTGCCAAAAATTACAAGCACAAATGTGTTTTTTTTTTAGTCACTACAGAGCGCTCCTTTTGTTGGATAAGAGACTTTTTCACGTATGGTTCTTGAAAACGATTCTTGTAAATTAGTAATTAAAAATAGTAAAATAAGCTGTCTGTTGATTTTATTTGTTTGTTTTTAACTTTATTTTCTTAATCAACGACAATTTAAGAGAATTTTTTTTATTTAATTCAAATAAAGCAAAGACGAAGAACTAAAAACAAAAATAACAACAAAACATGTGGAGTTGACGTTTTCGGATTTTTTTTTCTTTTTTAGTAATTAATGTTTTGCTGGTTTTTTTTTTTTTAGTTTGTTAGCTTGTTGATTTTTTAGTTTGTTGTTTTTTTTTTTAGTTTATTACCCGTTTTTATGGCACTTGATATTTACTAAGTGACATATAGCGATCGCGAATTTTTTCGGTCTGTCTGTCTGTCCTGGTTTTGCTAGTTTAGGCACTTCAAGATAAGCTAGGACGATGAAATTCGGCAGGCGTATCAGGGACCAGACCAGATTAAATTAAAAATAGTCGTGTCTCCGATTGAACCGTTTGGGGTGGGGGTGTGGGGGGGAGCGGTTAATTGGGAAAAATTAGAAAAAATAAGGTATTTTTAACTTACGAACGGGTGATCGGATTTTAATGAAATTTGATATTTTTAAAGATATCATGTCTCAGAGCACTTATTTCAAATTGCGACCGGATCCGGTAACATTGGGGGGAGTTGGAGGGGGAAGCCTAAAATCTTGGAAAACGCTTAGAGTGGAGGGGTCGGGATGAAACTTGGTGGGAAAAATAAGCACAAATCCTAGATACCTGATTGATATAACCGGAACGGATCCGCTCTCTTTGGGGGGGGGGGGTAATTCTGAAAAATTAGAAAAAAATGAGGTATTTTTAACTTACGAAGGAGTGATTGGATCTTAATGAAATTTCATATTTAGAAGGATCTCGTAACTCAGATGCTTTATTTTGAATCCAGACCGGATCCAGTGTCATAGGGGGGAGTTGGTGGGGGACCGGAAATCTTGGAAAACGCTTAGAGTGAAGAGATCATGATGAAACTCGGTGGGAGTAATACGTACAAGTCCAAGATACGTGACTGACATAACCGGAATGGATCTGTGCTCTTTTGGGGAGCTTGGGGGGGGAGGTATTCGGAAAAGTTAGAAAAATGAGGTATTTGTAACTTACGAACGGGTGGTCGACTTTAATGAAATTTGATATTTAGAAGGATCTTGTGCTTCAGTGCCATTATTTTAAATCTCGACCCTATCCGGTGACAGTGGGGGGAATTCGAGGGTTAAATTGGAAATCTTGGAAAACTTGAAAATTGAGGTATCTTTATCTTACGAATGGGTGATCAGATCTTAATGAAACTTGATATATAGAAAAATCATATATCTCGGATGCTCCATTTTCAATTTGAATCGGATCCGGGGACATAGGGGGCTGGAGGGGGTAAACAGAAATCTTGGAAACCGAAAATCTTGGAAAACGCTTAGAGCGGAAAGGTCGGGATGAAACTTGATGGGAAGAATAAGCACAAGCTCTAAATAGGTGATTGACATAATTTGAACGGATCCGCTCTATCTGGGGGAGTTGGGAGGATTTCCAGTGCTTTGGTGAGTTCGGTGCTTCTGGACGTGCTAGGACGATGAAAATTGGTAGGCGTGTCAGGGACCTGCACAAATTGACTTGATAACAGTAATTTCACCGATTCAACCATCTGGGGGGGGGCTGGAGGGAGAGGATGAATTGAAAAAAATGAGGTACTTTTAACTTACGAATAGGTGATCGGATCTTAATGAAAATTGATATTTAGAAGGACCTCGTGTCTCAGAGCTCTTATTTTAAATCCCGACCGTATCTGGTGATATTGGGGGAGTTGGACTGGGAAACTGGAAATCTTGGAAAACGCTTAGAGTGGCGAGATCGGGATTAAACTTGGTGCTAAGAATAAGCACAAGTCCTAGATACGTGATTGACATAGCCCGCGATTGACTGAATCCGCTCTCTTTGGGGGAGCTGGGGGATGTTAATTCAGAAAAATTTGAAAAACTGAGGTATTTTTAACTTAAGAACAGGTAACCGGATCTTAATGAAATTCGATATTTAGAAGGAACTGATGTCTCAGAGCTCTGATTTTCAATTCCGACAGATCTGGTGACATTAGGGGGGGTGGAGGGGTAAACAGGAAATCTCGGAAAACGATTAGAGTGGAGAGATCGGGATGAAACTTGGTGGGTAGAATAAGCAAATATCGTAGATACGTGATTGACGGTACCGGACTGGATTTGTCCTCTTTGGGGGGGGGGGGTCAGTGCTTTGGCGAGTTCGATGATTCTGGACGTGCTAGGACGATGTAAATGGGTAGGCGTGTCAGGAACCTGCACAAATTGACTTGATAAAGTCGTTTTCCCCGATTCGAACATCTGGGGGGCTGAAGGGAGAGGAAAAATTAGAAAAAAGAGGTATTTTTTACTTAAGAGTGGGTGATCGGATCTTAATGAATTTTGATATTTAGAAGGACCGCGTACCTCAGAGCTCTTATTTTAAATCCCGTCCGACATTAAGCCTCTGATTTCCCTATTAAGTCAATCTATTGATTCTTAGAATTTTGCAAGAGCTCATACCATATGAGCTCTTGGCTCTTCCAACCTCGTCAATTTCAGTTACACAAACTATCATAGAAAATCCGTTTGTTTTTGTGCAAGAAAAGCATCCAATTTTTTCAAATAACTCGAAAATTTTCATTTCTTTTGAATTTTTTGTCTTCCTGGGAGGAGTAGTATGATTTTCCGCATGCCATTTCCTGTCGGCAGTCCAGTGTGTGCACTGTAACTGGTTCTTGCGGAGCTCATAGTTTGTTGATTACATTATATGTGTATATGATTACATTAACGACATTTAGCAAAAAAAAGTTGTTAATAGGCCAATTTTCACCAAAACGAAATTCTTTTTAGGAGCCAGAAATATAAGTCAGCACCCATTTTAAAAATTACAATTGCCAAAAATTACAAGCACAAATGTGTTTTTTTTTTTTTTTTTTTTTTTTTTTTTTTTTAGTCACTATAGAGCACCCCTTTTGTTGGATAAGAGCCTTTTTCACGTATGGTTCTTGAAGATGATTCTTGTTAACTAGTAACTGACTGTACTTCTGAACACCTGCATTTAATGATGAAAAAGCTCATTGACTAAAGAGTCAATTTTGATTCCAATTTACTTCAGTTGGAGAGCAAATAAAAAAAAAACTAGTCTTTTTTGATTAAACATATCCCGAGTATATTTTGATATAGTGCACGCACTATATCATCACCGTTTGTGTGACGTCATATTTATTGGGAATCTTTTCCAAATTATAAAAGCATCAATGCAGTTTAGAAAACATGACGTCATGCTTTTCTATAAACATCATAACACTTGGACACCATGACGTCATTTTCTTAATATAAGGAAAACTGAACCAACGATCTCAATCATTTGAATAAAGTATCTCTTACTTAAAACATGTTCATTTTTAAAACCATTGTTATTGGGATTCCAGTCTCAGTTGCTGGAATATCAGCTTGTTGGGCTATTAAAAAATACATGGAATGCAAAACAGCTGAATGTTCAATAGAAGGTGAAGAAGCACAGAGCTCTGAAGGCAACAAGGAGAGTGAACCAAATCCAACTGTTGTCGAAATAGAAAAGAACGAAGACCATAGTTACACACGTAAAGAAGAACCCGAAGAGGAAAAATGCTGGAAAAATCTGGGTCCTGTTTGCAAGAGTGCAGCCTCTATTTGCAAGAGCGTAAAATCTTTTTTGAAGACCGCAGCCTCATGCAGTACTGTTAACGGAAGCAAATGTGATGTAGGTCAGGTCAAACTTCAAACAAACCCCTTTAGACATAGAATAAATCTTTCTATCTATGATAAAATTAAGATGTGTATCTCGTCTATTGTCCTTCTTCCTCTGAGAGTGATTGGTGTTGCCACTTGCCTAGTTACATCTTATTCGATTGCTTCTATTGGGCTTTTGGGTACAACTGAGGAAGAACTAAAATCAAAGCCTATGCAAGGATGGAGACGAACGCTGCGAGCCATTGTATCTAAAATAATGGTTGGGCTCTTTTATTGTTCTGGTTTCAGAGTAAGAGTAAAAGGGAGACAAGCGATGGCAAGAGAAGCACCCATTCTGGTACTGGCACCACATTCGTCGGTTTATGATTCGCTTGTAGTTTTCTTCCTAGGGTCACCTTCCATTGTTGCAAAAGAAGAAGTGAAGAAATTGCCGTTTTTTGGAAAATTGGTCAATTTTACTCAGCCAATATATGTGGATAGAGAAGATCCCAATTCTCGATTAAAAACGATTCAAGAGATGGTGCGTCGAGCAACATCTGAGGATTCCTGGCAACAGACTTTGATATTTCCTGAGGGAACCTGTTCAAACGGGAAATCTCTAATCACTTTCAAGCCTGGTGCATTTTATCCTGGAGTTGCTGTACAACCTGTGTGCATTAGGTATCCTAATAGGCTTGACACTCCAACTTGGACTTGGGATGGACCTGAAGCATGGAAGACTGTATTGTACACTATGACCCAGTTTGTTACTTATGCTGAAATCGAATTTTTACCTCCATATGTTCCGTCAGATGAAGAGAAAAGAGAACCGAAAATATTTGCCTCTAATGTACGCTCTGAAATGGCCAAATGCCTTGAAGTACCCATTGTCGATTATTCCTTTGAAGATTGTCAACTTATGATGAAAGCAACCAAATTGGAATTGCCAAGTGAATCGGGCTTGATAGGAGTGGCCAACTTAAGATCCAAATATGGATTTGATAGAAAAGACCTGGAGGCAGACCTAGATAGCTTCGCCAAGATTGCAAATAAAAAGGATGGGGTTATTAGACTTCAAGATTTGGCTTCTTACTTGAAAATACATGGCAATAACCCTTGCCTTATGCAAATATTTAAAGCCTATGATCAGGATTCTAAAGGTTTTATAACCTTTAAAGAGTTCATCGTCGGCAAAAGGTCTGCTTCACTTCTTTGCCATCAAAGAACAAAATGTGAAAGCTGCCTTTCAGCTTCCGGAGCGTGGAAAGAAATGCTATGTACATTTATTGACAAAAACATTGCTGGTCTCTCTGCATAGCTTATCAAGATTGTATGATAGACTATTGTATTGTACTGAGTATATTAAGATTGTATTGATTGAAGCTGGTTGAGCAGTTAAAGCTGATTCAAGTATTCTAACTATTGTTTCGATTAATATTTTTTAATAAAGTTATTGCACAAAAAAAAATTTATTTTATTGAGAAGTACAGTTATTGAGAATTGCAAATTATTTAGAATTACAGCCCCCCTGCTTGAACTAGAGGAAAAACACTTTTCTGCGTGGGAAGCAGAGTTTTGTCCCCCTTTTTTCACTGGAGCATCATAGAGAGCTGTTTAAGGGGTTAATTGATTTTTTTTTCATCTACGAGTATTTCCAAAATTCGTCTTGGTAATGCCGTCATATCTATCTTTAAAGATCCTACTATCTCTCTTTACAATTTAAATCTCTCATCACATCATAGCTCTCTTTATAGAGAGCTGTTTAAGGGGTTAATTGATCTTTTTTTATCTACGAGCTTTACTAAAATTCGTCTTGGTAATGCCGTTATAAAATGCGATATATCACCAATATTGAAACTTTTGGGTCATTTTTTTTAGCAGAAAGAATGGGAAGCAGTTGAATCGAATGAAAAGGTTTTTAATCTTTGGTTAATTCAAATGTGTGTTTTGTTTTATGCTGCTTTAATGCGAAACAGTTCCTCCTACCTCCTTTTCTAAGAAAAACAAAAAATTATCTTTCGGTCTATATTTGAAATTAGCAAAACTTTTCATTCGCAGGGCCAAGACACGCTTGAATTTTTTGGTACCGAAGGTTACCAGAAGCTAAACGACATGTCAAATAAAACTGTCTCGTAAGAAAAATTTGCCGTAATTGTGTTTTTGCGCTGACTCAGGAATTATTATTTCGGTTCATCTTAGCAGTAAGTTTTTTTGCGGAGACAAATCTATTGGAGTTTATAAAACCGGCTTGAAATGATGACAAGTCTCCTTCTTTTTTTTATTAAACAAATAAAAGTTTTGTTTTAATTGAAAGCAAGGAGCGACATTAAAACTTAAAAAGAAACAGAATCATTCTGTATATGAAAGAAGCTGTCCCTTCCTGGACGCCTCGCTCTTTACGGTGAAGTTGTTTATTGTTTTAAAAAGTACAGCTGTGACAAAGAGTCAAACTTTTGCGCAAAGAGCTAGTCATTGAGAAGGGGATATCCTCTTTCATATACGGAATACTTTCTGTCCGTTTTAAGTTTTAATGTCGCTCTTTACTTTCAGTTAAAAAAAAAATGTTTTTTTTTGTTTAATATTAGTAGAAGCAGTTCCTTGTCCGTGTAATTTAATTTAGAACACGATAATCCATTGCCTACTGTTGTAAATTTTGAGGCATTAGTATTTCTGGTCTTGGAAACAGAAAAGAATTAGTTTTTTTTCTATAAAAATCAAACCTTAGCCATCATTTTCTTTTTCGGCCTAGTAACTTTTGTCTTCAGAAGGGGGGGGGGGTTGCAATAAGTCATTGAAGAAGACCTTGACACCTGTTTCTAGTCTTTATAGACATGGACGCAAAAAATTTTCTTTACTTTTTTTGGAAAATCGGGAAGAGACAGATGCTGAATTTATCTTCCGGTTGATACAAAATTTGATAGGGACTATATTATTTTGCTGGGGAAAAATTTTTCTTTACTTTTTTTGGAAAATCGGGAAGAGACAGATGCTGAATTTATCTTCCGGTTGATACAAAATTTGATAGGAACTATATTATTTTGCTGGGGAAAAATTTTTCTTTACTTTTTTTGGAAAATCGGGAAGAGACAGATGCTGAATTTATCTGCCGGTTGATACAAAATTTGATAGGGACTATATTATTTTGCTGGGGAAAAAGTTTTCTTTACTTTTTTTGGAAAATCGGGAAGAGACAGATGCTGAATTTATCTTCCGGTTGATACAAAATTTGATAGGGACTATATTATTTTGCTGGGGAAAAATTTTTCTTTACTTTTTTTGGAAAATCGGGAAGAGACAGATGCTGAATTTATCTTCCGGTTGATACAAAATTTGATAGGGACTATATTATTTTGCTGGGGAAAAATTTTTCTTCAAGAAAGGAGGTAATCCTTCCCTAAGGTTACTACTAAGGACTCCTCAAAGGTTTTGGGTTAAAATGCATTTTATTGAATTTCCTTCCTCCTTCCCCCTCCTTGAAAATTCTTTTACCGGGAATGATCGGATGCTTGCTCTATGGCTGAGTCCTTTCATATGTGGTATTGTATCAGATTAACGACGCTTCTTGACTACTAAGGTCCCTGCGTCGGCCCTGCACTGCGCCACCACAGGACATTCATATGTGGTTGTAGAGTGTTAGTAAACGAATACATAAGGGAACAATGTTTGTTACAAATAATGTAGTGCCATCTATTGTATTAATACTCAGAAAGAGTAATTTTTTGTAATCTCTGGAAATATGACATTTTTCTTTACAAAAGGGATAATTTTTCAAATATTGCACTCTTTGGTCGAATATTTGGCAAGCCCCTCCCTCTCATTTAAAAAAAGTGTTTCGGTGGAATTAGCTGAAGATTAGTAGGCTAATTCTAATGTTTTATCACAAAGAGTATTGCGTGTGAAAACCCTGTAGGTTTTTGTGCATAAAATTATATTTATCGATAATTTTTTTTTGCTTTTAGTAAGTGAAAATAGTTATATAAACATTTCGTATACATGTTACCGTGAATGCCCGAAATTGGTGAATGTCTGAAATATCACCTTTTTTTCCCTTGGATTTAGTCACCGTTGCCAATCAATTTTTTTTGTTTAATACAAGGTTTGATGATGACAGGTTAGGTTAGGTTAGCTTAGGTTTTTATCCCATTTCTGATATTTATAACCAAATTTAACCTATTCTAATCTAACCCAACCTAAACTAACGTAATCTAACTTACCTCTGACTTTTACCATCATAGCTTTTACAAGACCGAAAAGGCTGACTCGCAGAGCTAATTGAATCCAAGAAGAGAAAAGGGAATTTTGGACATTCACCGGTGAATGTCGACTTCACCGAACAAAACACATGAAACATAACACTTTGTTCATTTTTTATGCGAAGAAACCAGCTGAAAAAAATATCATTCTGTAATTAATCGACTTCACCGAACTTCAATCTGGAATGTCGACTATACCGAACAAAACACATGAAACATAACACATTGTTTACCTTTGATGCGAAGAAACCAGCTGAAAAAATATCAATGTGTAATTAATCGACTTCACCGAACTTCAATCTGGAATGTCGACTTCACCGAACAAAACACACGAAACATAACACATTGTTCATCTTTGATGCGAAGAAACCAGCTGAAAAAAAATATCAATCTGTAATTAATCGACTTCACCGAACTTCAATCTGGAATGTCGACTTCACCGAACAAAACACATGAAACATAACACATTGTTCATTTTTGATGCGAAGAAACCAGCTGAAAAAAAATATCATTCTGTAATTAATCGACTTCACCGAACTTCAATCTGGAATGTCGACTTCACCGAACAAAACACATAAAACATAACACATTGTTTACCTTTGATGCGAAGAAACCAGCTGAAAAAATATCAATGTGTAATTAATCGACTTCACCGAACTTCAATCTGGAATGTCGACTTCACCGAACAAAACACACGAAACATAACACATTGTTCATCTTTGATGCGAAGAAACCAGCTGAAAAAAAATATCAATCTGTAATTAATCGACTTCACCGAACTTCAATCTGGAATGTCGACTTCACCGAACAAAACACATGAAACATAACACATTGTTGACCTTTGATGCGAAGAAACCAGCTGAAAAAAATATCAATGTGTAATTAATCGACTTCACCGAACTTCAATCTGGAATGTCGACTTCACCGAACAAAACACACGAAACATAACACATTGTTCATCTTTGATGCGAAGAAACCAGCTGAAAAAAAAAATTCAATCTATAATTAATCGACTTCACCGAACTTCAATCTGGAATGTCGACTTCAGCGAACAAAACACATGAAGCATAACACATTATTCGTCTTTGATGCGAAGAAACCAGCTGAAAAAAGTATATCTGTAATTAGTCAGAATCACAAAAGTCAATCAAATCAATTACAGAAAAACTCAGTAAAAACACTGTAAATAAAATATTAGAAGATGTAACTGGAATTAAAAAAAAAAGACTGAGAATTAAAGATATTAATAACTAAAATAGAAACAAAATATGGAATGTTGCATCTATACTACTACTATCAACTCACCGCAGCATCAACCAGCCTAAGGCCAACAGGCACGCACGCTTCTCCTCCATCTCAATGTGACAAGCACTGATACTTTTCGCAACAAGTACTACCTGTGTTTTAACCAGGTAAATAATAAACAAAATGAAGTGGAAAATAAGACATATAAATTGTCTAACGATTAATATACAAGAAATAGTCCGACCAAGTGGTTCGAGCACATCCAATGCTCCACGAAATTTATCAGAGACATAGTTTATTATACACGGTGATGACATTTATGGCTTAAGCTTACTTTGACTAGAAGATTCGTTGCTATATTACTAAAATAAAGCCTGGAGGAAGGTTATATAAATATAAATGACAGAATGTTCTGTGCTGTTTTTGTAACCCCTCTCCCAAGACAGTTCTTTTATTTTGCCACCCCTTGAGTAAAACTTGCTCTGGATTGCGGTTGCAATGGGTTTTTTGTAGTTTTAGTAACTAATCAGAATCGTTAATTCCAAAACAGCTGTCGTCATTTTCATAGAAATATCGCAAACTTGCTGTCTTCTACCTCTTAGCCCTAGGGTATTTTATGATTGGTATGATTAAAAAATGTCAAGAATGAATTATTAAACAAGTTAGTTTTGCAAAATTGGTTCTAATTCGTTCTTCCTGGTATGACCTACTGAACTGGCACCGATGAGAAATTGCCGGAAACGCATTATCAACAGAAAGCGATGATTTTTAATGGTTCCAATTTTAATAATTTAATATTTCAATTATTTAAATATTTTTGCTAATAATTAATTTGTTGTTTTAATTAGTTGATATTTATTAATAATTAATATTTTAGTTTAATATTGTTTAATAATAACAATTTAATTCAGCATACTTATAATCAACAAAGTCATCTTGAAGGATGATTTTAAATAATTTTTCTAGAGTTTACTACCATGCAGACATCCTGTTTTGTACCCTGTTGTTGCCTTGTGTATTGTGGTATCAAAATTTCAATTATCTCTTGGAACGAGATTACTTAAAATCTTGGATTAAAAATATATTCTATGTATTTCAATCTCTTTGTCCTATATATAAAAAAAGGCACCAATAGGATTCGAACCCATGATCTCCTGCTTACTAGGCAGACGCTTTAAGCAACTAATCTTTAACCAACTGAACGTCGTTAAGGGGGTGATTAAGTGAACTGATGGAACTCGAAAATCCCATGTTAAAATTGAAAATTTATATTTAAAAAGTACTCAAGTATTCATTGGCGGAAGATAACGCTTTTAATATCAGGCCATAGCTTCTTGAAGATGCTACAAAATGTTTGAAAGGATTTTGTTCTATTTCCTCTAATTGCTTAGAAATCTTAGAAAATGTCTAGGGATTTTTCACAAGTGTACTCTATGAAGGATATTGCTTTTGGAACAAAATTGGTACTATCATGTGCAGAAGACAATAACCTATAAGATGATTGGAACCATTTTTTGATGTATTTTCCTGTTTTCTAACAGTCCCTTAGAATATTTTCAGCTACCTGAAATTTTTACAAGTCGGTTGCCATAAAGAATCGTTTCAGATCGCCGATAATAACCCCTAGAGACGAAAATGACAAGCTGGAATAATCAGCTGCTTGTTAATAGTGTGAAATTTTCATAAATTATTTCAATGCAATGAAGAAACATAGAAATGAGAAATAGTCAGGAGCCTTCAGGAAAGTTATGCACACAAAGCCGAAATCATGGGGAAAATTAAATCAAAGCGAGGTATGGAACTGCGAAACTGCGAGAAATTTGGGGATAGGCTAGTGGATAAAGAACCGAAAAGAGTCTAAGGCGGACTATTGCATGGAAGTTGGAAAGAATGGACTAGTCAACCCCAAACGAGGCCACGACTACTTTTACCAAGTACAATCAGTCAGCTTGAATGTGCTCAGCTATATACTTGCTTTTTCATGATTTTTACCCAGAAAGACTTCTACATTGAAAAGATAGACCGCAATCCAGGCTTTTGGACCGAAAAGATTTTTCCCAAGCTGAAAGGATTCTTCATTGATGCTTTGATCCCAAAGTTCCACAGGGGGTTCCAATACAAGAGCCGTACTTATAAGATTAATCGTCTAGTACCGGTAACAGGAAAATTCATTTTCCTTACATTCTATCCTTCTTTGTAGTTACATACTTAATTGTATTGTCATTTGAAATAAAATACCTTTGTTTATATTGCTTGTCCTCCAACTTTATCAAACAGTTCGTAGTAACGAACTGTAGTAAAGAGCGACCCGGCTCAATAGTAACCGAAACTCTAAAAAATGGAATTTTGGTACCAATAGCTACATCAAAAGAATCGCATTTTAATGCTGATTTTAAATATATTAAATAAAAAAACAAGTTTTTTCAACTGAAAGTAAGGAGCGACATTAAAACTTAAAACGAACAGAAATTACTTCGTATATAAAAGGGGCTGCTTCTTCATCAACGCCCCGCTCTTACGCTAAAGTTTGACTCTTTCTCCCAACTCTTCTTTTTAAAACAGTAAAAAACTTTAGCGTAAAGAGCGGGGCGTTGATGAGGAAGCAGCCCCTTTTATATACGAAGTAATTTGTGTCCGTTTTAAGTTTTAATGTCGCTCCTTACTTTCAGTTGAAAAAACTTGTTTTTTTATTTAATTTCTGAATGTTTTTGAATAAATGCATGTTTTGATTTTGGCTCTCCGCAGAGTAATAATTGAAACAAAATTTGAATTTTTTTTTTTTTTTTTTTTTTTTTTTGCTGAATGGCTTACTCATAATTTTGATCGAATGATTTTGGGAAAAAAGAGCGGGGGAGGAAGCCTAGTTGCCCTCCAATTTTTTGGTTAATAAAAAAAGGCAACTAGAAATTTAATTTATTACGAATGGTTTTATAAGTAAAAGATATACGTAACTTATAAACTAGCTTACGTGAAGAATTTTTTATTCTCATATTTTTATTACACATATGAGAGGGTTTACCCCGTCGTCAGTACCTCTCTCTTTACACTAAATCTTAAATTTGGGCCCAATTAATTAAGAATGACCCCTGAATCACAAAAGCCGTAGAATAAATAGTTGACATTACTAAAAATACTTTAGCGTAAAGAGCGAGGTATTAGGAGGAGGTGAGCCCCTCATATGGGTAATGATTTCTGTTCGTTTTAAGTTTTGATGCTGCTCCTTACTTCCAGCTGAAAAAAAACTTTTTCATATATATTTTTTCATTGTTTTTTTTTAATAATGTTAGTAAATCCTGCGCTCCCTTCATGGAAATTTTCTTCCCCCATGACCAAGTCCTCGATGGAAAGTTCCCCCAGTATATCCCCCTCTTTTCGACCCCTCTCCCCGACCAAAAAATTCTCCTGAAAACACCTGTACACTTCCCAATAACCATTACTATATGTAAGCACTGGTCAAAGTTTTTAACTTGTAACCCCTCCCACGGAGACTATGGAGGAGTAAGTCGTCTAAAAAGACATAGTTATAAGGTTTTTCGACTACGTTGAATAAAATGGCTATCTCAGAATTTTGATCCGTTGACTTTGGGAAAATAATTAGCGTGGGAGGGGGCCTAGGTGCCCTCCAATTTTTTTCGTCGCTTAAAAAGGGCACTAGAACTTTTTATTTCCGTTTGAATGAGCCCTCTCGCAACATTCTAGGACAATTTGGTGGATACGATCACCCCTGGAAAAAAAAACAAAACAAAAAAAAACAAATAAACACGCATCCGTGATCTGCCTAAAAGTCATAGAACACTACTGTAGAAATTTCAAGCTCCTATCTGCAAAAATGTGGAATTTTGTATTTTTTGTCAGAAGGCAGATCACAGATGCGTGTTTATTTGTTGTTTTTTTTTTTCAGGGGTGATCGTATCAACCCAGTGGCCCTAGAATGCTGCAAAAGGGCTCATTCTAACGGAAATGAAAAGTTCTAGTGCCTTTTTTAAGTGACCAAAATCTCGGAGGGCACCTAGGCCCCCGTCCCACGCTAATTATTTTTCCAAAGTAACCGGATCAAAATTCTGAAATAGCCATTTTATTCAGCGTAGTCGGAAATCCTTATAACTAAATCCTTATAAGTGTACAGACGTCTTCAGGGGCGTTTTCATTTGGTCTGGGGCAGGGTTGAGAAGAGAGAGATATGCTGGGGAAACTTTTCATGGAGGAAGAAAATTTCCATGAAGGGAGCGCAGGATTTCCTACTATTATTAAAAAAAAAAACAGTGAAAAAATAAATATGACAAAGTTTTTTCAACTGAAAGTGAGGAGCAACATTAAAACTTAAAAGGAACAGAAATTATTACGCATATGAGGGGCTCACCTCCTCCTAATACCTCGCTCTCTACGCTAAAGTATTTTTAGAATTTCAACTATTTATTCTACGGCTTTTGAAATTCAGGGGTCATTCTTAAGAAATCGGGACAAAATTTAAGCTCTAGTGTGAAGAGGGAGGTACTGTTGAGGGGGTGAGCCCCCCTCATATATGTAATAAAAATGTGAGAATACAGAAGTTCCTTACGTAAGCTAATTTGTAAGTTACGTATGTCTTTAACTAGTAAAATTTATTTTTACTAATAATTTTACTAATAAAAAAATTCGTAAGAAATTAAAAGTTCTAGTTGCCTTTTCAGGTAACCAAATAATCGGAGAGCAACTATACCTCCTTCCTCGCTCCTATTTTTTTCTCAAAATCGTTTGGTCAAAACTATGAGAAACCCATTTAGCCAAAAAAATAAATGCCCAAATTTCGTTTTAATTATTCATCTGTGGAGAGCATAAATCAAAACATGCATTGATTAAAAAACGTTAAGAAATTAAATTAAATAAAAACAAGTGTTTTTAACTGAAAGTAAGGAGTGACATTAAAACATAAAACGAACAGAAATTACTTCATATATGAAAGCGGCTGTCTCCTCATCAATGCCCCGGTCTTCACGCTAAAGTCTGACTCTTCCTCTTAACTCTATTTTTTAAAACAGTAAAAAACTTCAGCGTAAAGAGCGGGGCGTTCATGAGGAAGCAGTCCCTTTCATATACGAAGTAATTTCTGTTCGTCTTAAGTTTTAATGTCACTCCTTACTTTCAGTTTTATTTTTTTTTTAATTTAATTTGTAAGAAAACTTTGGTTTTCTAAGAATCCTCGAAGAAAGCTTTCAACTAAGTTCGCTGTTTAGTTTCGAATTAATGAAATGAGGTATTTTAAATAGCCTATCCCTAGGAAATAAAGTGGAAAAAACAATAAATTTTAAAATGCATTCTATGCATGCCGTCACAGTTGCATATACATGGGCATTTTGTACTTGAGAATGATAGTGCTCTTTTGCTCATTTTCTAATCTCCCTTGGTCGGTAACCAAGCTTTGCAAGACACTGTCAAATATATTATTATTTCTCGGCTGAAGCATCTCACCAAAGGAAGCTGTCAATCAAAACCTTTGACAAGACTTGATAATTGGTGCTATTTGAAGTTTTGACAATCGACGATCTCTAGAGAATTAAAAGACAGAAGGGTAACCTTACTTCAATTCTGAAGCTCGATGTTTTCAAGTTCACTTAATCACGGCCTTAAAATATTCCATGATCAGACGACATCCTGTTTTTCCTGGATTGCTGCCTTGCGCATTGTAATACAAAGTAAAATTGAACTGTCCTACTGGGTGTTATTAGATACAAGACGGATACACTGCTTTGTCCCTTATTATTACCTTGTACAATGGAATTGTCCTGCAGGATGTCGTCAAAATTTGTCCTGCAGGATATCGATGCAGGATAAAAAATGGAATTGTCCTGCAGGATGTCGTCAAAATTTGTCCTGCAGGATGTCGATGCAGGATAAAAAATGGAATTGTCCTGCAGGATGTTACTGAGATGCAATCTCTGTTTTGTATAGTTTAGTGTTTTTCACTTTTCTTTCTGTTGTGTTTATGTTTCTCTGAATGTCCGAAATCTGGTTAATGTCGAAATTCTCTGGTGAATATCCAAAATTCCCTTTTTTCTACTTAGATTCAATTAGCTTTGCGAATCAGCTTTTTCAGTATTGCGCAAGCTGTGATGATAAAAGTTAAAGTTAGGTTAGATTAAATTAGGTTATAAATCTCAAAAATGGGTTAACAACATAATCTAGCCCAACGTAACCTATCACCATCAGGCCTTGCATAAAGCTGAAAAAGTTGACTTGTAACGCTGACTAAATCCAAGGAGAAAAAAAGGCCGGAGAATATCAACATTCACCAATTTCTCACATTCACGGTAATATTTATATTATTATAATTTTTAGTTGTATTGCGTTTCTTTTTTTTTCTGTTGATAAAGGCTTCTAGCATGAATCCGAAATATCCACATTTTTTATTATTATAAGCGAAGAAATTTTTTTTTTTGTTATTTTCTGTTGTCTTATTGAAAACATTCTACCCATTGTCTTCTCTTTTTTTTTCAGTAAAAAAAAAAATCAAAGAGAAGGAGAAAATGAAAATCAAACATGTAAGGAACTCACTTATCAGCCGAGGAAAAGCGACGAGAATTTTTGCAAAAAGACTGGTGATTTTGTCTGAAGCTCAAATTCAAATTGCAGAAACATTGCCTGAAAATATTTCAGAAGATTTGCATGAGTTGACTTACTCAGGTTTTATTTTTTGTATATATATATATTGCTATAAGTAATTATTGCTTTTTTTTCTTGTAACTCCGCCAAACCTACACCGTAGGGGGTAATGGAGGGCTTTGAGCCCACATTACCCCTAAAATCTTCAGATTTCTGTTATTTTTCCTCTGATTTTTGTTCTTTATGAGCATAATACGTGATGTAAGCATAATATTGAGCGTGTACACTTATCACCTCAATCCCTTCATTTTCAACATTCCTAACTTTTAAAATATTTACATCGAGAAGTTTTCTGCCTTCGTAAAAAACGAAATGGCAAAAATAAATGGACGAATTTAAAAATTCAAATATAAAATTGCCAAAAATTGGGTAAAGTCGGGTATCACCTAAATCGCATATAAATAAACATTAGATGTTGCTAAAACTGATAAGAATGAAGTTACAATTTTATCAATTTATACATATATATATATATATATATATATATATATATATATATATATATATATATATATATATATATATATATATATATATATATATATATATATATATATATATATATACAGATTTCTCCAGGTACCCATTTAGAGTTGGGTCATATACGGAGTCATGCCGCTGACCCCGTTCAAGACAAATAAAAAACATCACTAGGACTCGAACCCCTATGCTTTCGTCCTCTGTCCTCAAATCCAGCGCGCTAGCCACTCGGCTACGTCAGCTCGCTTACGTGCTTCGTAAGTAAAGAGGTTTCTTTGAAACACGTTTTTTTTCGACGTGTATCTATGTGTAAACGTGTACCTAGGAAACATATTTGTTTAGGATAACTTCTGTTGTCCCTGAATTAAAAAACTGTCGATAGAAAAGCACCGAGTCGTGTCGTTCGATATACTTTTACATTTCTCCTTGAGGTTTGAATAATAATACATGCCTCTTGTTGTAATATATTCTTTTTTTGTATCTTTTGACGTTATTTGATTTTTATTTATTATTTATTTTATTTTTCGCCCACATGATGCATAAAGTAAATATGGTGGAGTAAAATTAAATATAAAAAAATACACAAAGAGAAAAACAAATACACAAACAAAATAAAAAAAACGGATAAGACGGTGGTGAAGGGATAGGCGCGCAGAAGCTGTACTGGAGAGTTTTCTGTGAAGAATCTCCGACTTTAAAGTTATGTCAAAAACTGAAAATTCCTGTTTAATTTTGGGTTTTTTCTTGTTTGTCTCAGGTTTTTCTTGTTTTGTCGTAAGCCAGTTCCTAATGAGTTACGTATTAATTATTTTTATTGGTACACTTTTAGGTGGATCTATATGTAGAAGCGTAATTGATGACGCAAATGACAAGTTAAGTGCATTGGCAGTACAGGAAAGGATTGCTTCAGAACTTGGAGGCTCATTCGTTCCACCTCCTCCAGAAAACCCGGACCTCCCACCTCGCTATGAAGATTTAGATATGTCTTCAATCTCTCTCAATGGATCTATTCGTGGGTAGGTATTAACGAACCTAAAATAGAATTGTCGTTTTCTTGCCCACAGATTTTTGAGGGGTCAAACTTAAACCAATAAAGTGGGCTGAACTAGCAAATCTCCAATAGAGAGTAGAATTAAGCCCAATTAGGTGGTAGGCAATTTTTACAAAGTGGGTGACAATGTGTAGGATGTGGAAAATAATGTAACCTTTAAAAAAATTAGATCGTAAAATAAATTAAACAAATCCAAAATAGGTGAGATGTCTTTTGTTACCTGATAGACTGCTTGTACTGTTCTTAGTTTTAACCCGTTCTTTAGCAAGCACCTCTTTTTACAGTGATGTATATTGTCAACCATAAGTCTACCATTGATTTTTGTTAAATATTTCAGCAGCTACCACTTTTTGATTTTCATTTTGTATGTTATGCTTACAAGCTGTTGGATGAATAAATAAATAAAACGTAAACCATAAAAAATAATGAGACTCTAAACCTCATTAGATGTCAAAACAGCTTTTTTTTCAAATGTTAAAACAGGAAAAAAAACACACAGTTTGCAACATTTAGCAATTTTAAGTTGTTTTGAAATATATCACATCGTCTTAATCTATCTATGCCCCTCCCCCAGTTGTTGCACCTCCTGCAGGTCTTCCATAAATGTCAACTTAATGCTCTAAATCGTTACTGAGATGTTACAGATGCGTATTATGGCAACCTGCCAATTTTTTTGTCGTTTTTTTTTGCTACTTAAACCATGCATCAATTGTAAGTCCCACAAGAGGCTATAGTGCAAAAACGGTGTTGTGACGTGATTGGAGACAATCATAAAAATAGCATATGGTTGAAACTGTTGAAGATGGGCCAACGAAATTCGGGCAAAGCAAGATCTGGAGTTTGCATCTTCCCCCTCCCTAATAGCAATATATGTTCTCATTCTCGGGCATGAATGTAAAAGAAACCCAGAAATTATCCTCTATGTTCAAATTTAATAACTTACTAAAGTAATTATTATTAGAAATTGTTTTTTTGTAATAAGATAAGATAATATTTATTTTCAAAAGACTATCACAAGCTCTATAGAGCCCAATTTGCTTTATATGTCAGTAAAAGTTAAGAAAAAAAAAAAATCAAATCAGAACATTAAGTCGAACGTTTAAAATTAAAAAGAAATTAAAAAGGCAAAATCTAGGTGCTAGGAAAAAACAAAACAAAAAAAAAAAACACCCGACAAGACCAAGTGTTGCTCTAGCAACACAAATACGAGATGAATTCCCGAATAGTTTTAATTTCTAAATCTGATGTTAAGCTCTAAGTGTATATCGTAATAGTTAAATGCCTTGAATCCAAGGAGCTACTAAAGACATTTTAACTGCAGTAAATTGTAAAAAAACAGTATTTATATACATTTATATATTTATTTCTTTTTATGTTATTTCTTTAGTTAATTAGAACTGATTGTAACAGTAGTTTCAGTATTTGTATGCCGAATCTTGCAATATATACAAAGACTTTTAAAAAAATTACTTGAGAACAAATTAATATTGGGTTTTATAAATCAAGCTGTGTTGTTTAGTCTAGGGCTATAATGAAAGAAAGGTTGAGATGGCTAGGCCACGTTCTGCGGATGAAGGATGACAGATTGCCGTAAATTGTCCTGTTTGGCCAATCGTCTGGGGCTACACGGAAGGCAGGCCGTCCTCGTCTGGGTTCGGAGGATGTCATAAATAAATATTTAAAGGAGATGGGAACTTCCTGGGAGGGTGTAAAGAGGGAGGCCTTGAATAGATTAGGTTGGAGAATGAGCGTGCGTAGCTATGTTGGCCTCAGGCGGCTTGGTGCTGCAGTGAGCTATTAGTAGTAGTAATAGTTTATAAATCAAATTCTCATCATTTCATTTTTGTGCTATTGTATCGTAAGTCTCATTAAAGTTGACGAATATTGTGGGTAAAAATTTGTTCGTGTCTATTGTGGATTTCATCCGTGTCAGCCAGATGAGCAACCTTTTTGACGCTTTAATGCTAAAGCCTGTAGTTGCTTTGCAACTTAAAGAATCCGGGCAGCGTTGTTAAATGTTTTTTAAAGTTGTAACTTTTAAATCCTTCATGTAGGCCATGGCAAGATATATAGGCTATTACGATATTAGCAAATGGACCTTATAATTTTAATATAAAAAAGGAGGCCATGGTTTGCATTTAATGACAAACCTATGTTCCTTATAGTTTCTTTCTTTTTAGCAAAAATCGCCTTTAAGCTGCAGAGCAGCGTGTGTAGCTTTTTTTCCAAGGGTCGTGGGAAGTCTAATAAACGGACTCAATTCCCTATGTCCTGCTTTCCCAGAAATTATAAAAAAAATTATTATTCCGAACTGTCGTGGTGCATTTGGCCCCTAGATTTTTTTTGCCCCACCCCTCTTCATTTGGGCAATTTTGTTGAAAATATCTTTCTTGAAAAAATTTGGTAATTATCTATTATATAAAACACACTCGAGAGGTGAAGTTTGGTTAATGCTAATAAAAAAACAACTAAATATGATGAAAACAGAATATTTTATTAGGAAAATTGTGAAAACTACAACTTGGAAATATGCTCCCAGGTCCTCAAGAAATGTCCTCAAGAATCGCGTTAAACTGAACTCAGCCTTCTGCCTTTACTGCTACCCGCCACATGTACTCTACTAAGTCTGAATGTAAATGACGGTGGGATGTACCTCGATGTCCCTTGTTCCTTCACTTTGCCGAACCCCACATTCTCTATTCTTTTTGGGTTGAGGTGCCGGTTTCTGGGCCGACAAAGTTATTTTTGTGGTTCACTAAACCTGCTTGTTCCAGCTCAGCTTATAATTTCTGCGTATGACTCTCTTCTACCGTTAAATTTATTAATTTTTTCAGTGCAGTACTAAACAGGCCACGTTCTGCGGATGAAGGATGACAGATTGCCGAAGATTGTTCTTTTCGGCCAACCGTGTAGAGCTAGACGGAAAGCAGGTCTTCCTCGTCTGGAATGGAAGGATGTCATAAAGAAAGATTTAAAGGAAATGGAAACTTCCCGGGAGGGTGTAAAGAGGGAGGCTTTGAATAGATTGGGATGAAGGAGGAGCGTACGTAGCTGTGTTGGCCTCAGGTGGCTTGGTGCTGCGGTGCGATATTAGTAGTAGTAGTTGTACTAAATAGCAATAAGAATTATAACTATGTTCAGTTATTAAAAAAAAAAAACAGTACAAATAACGCATAAAATAATAATAAAGCAATATAGAATAAGAATTTAAAAAAAATTACATAAAAATTTATTTACATTCTTTAAGTTAGGTATAATGAATTTTGGAGCCCAGTTTGTGCTTAAAGCACAAACGAAAAGAAGGTTGTCCCTCCAATGAGATGGGAGGATGTCTTTAAGGGAAATTTCTACTTTTTGAATTGGTTAAGAGACTGGACGGAGGAGGAGCGTGCCTATTTTGGCCTCAGGGGCTAGGGCTGCCGTGAGTTGTTATTAGTAGCAGTAGTGGTATTTATACAATTTACGGTGGATATTTACACATGTATTTACATTCTTTTAGTTAGGTATAATGACTGTGGGGACCCAATTTGTGCTTGAAGCACAAACGAAATAAAGGTCACTCCCGATTGAGGTGGGAGGATGTCGTTGGGGGAAACTGGAACTTCGTTGGATGGGTTAATAAGACTATTACGAAGTCTATTAGTTACTAAGAATCCGTTTGTAGAAAACAAGACTTTCACAATTAACTGAAAATTGCAAAGAAAACGGCAATTTTTATACTTATTAGTTGACTAATCAAGAAAATCGAACGAGACTTAGTGTTAGAAATGGTAAATATTAATAAGGCTATTGGAGTTAGAAGTTAAATGAAACGAAAATGGACTGGAATTATGTAAAAAGTCTACTTAAAATACTTTTCATCTTTCAAAATGTAATTTTAGAATGAATTTACACTTGTTGTGATTCTTATTGAAGGTGACTTTAATTGCGTCTACTTTAATTGCAAATTCGAACTAGTGGGAAGTTTTAAAATTGGAAAATCTTATTTGAAAACTGTCGTAATTGATTGCAAATGATTTCTAAGAACACACTTTCTTTCCATAATAAACATAGAAAGACAAGAGAAAAACAACAGGACCTTTGTGTCATGAAATTTTTGAGTGTGCGGTTTTGTACCAGGAACTGTTAAGTTGCACCAAAAGTAGTACAATTATACCACGTTGGCAACGCTGGTCTTGAACCCATGGGTGGGGGATATCTTCTGGTAGGATTCAATTAGACACGAACTTTAACTATTATATAATTTTCAGGTACACTCCTGTATTGTCTCCTAGCCCGAGCGCGCCACCTGGCGACTTAGAAATCCTGCCAGAAGAGTCTACTATTGGCTGGAAGCGATCTGCCCAGTAAACCTGCGTTCTTCTTTTCAATTTAGTATGTACTTAAAACAGGGGGTCTCCCAATTGTATGGCTGGATGGCCTTCATGATAGGTTAGTTTGTTAGAATTTCGGGGGGGGGTAAAGTTTTTAAAAAGCCAAAAGAGGGCAAATTGTATGCAAAATCAAAAATAAAATGCTGTCAAGAGGCCTTTATTGTGCATAACGCTTGTTTTTGTATTGATTGTGCTTTTGATAATCTTGGACGCGTTCCAGAAACCAGTTATCAATGCTTATAAATTAATCATCTTTTATTGCCTGTATTCTAAAATGGCTCACAACTGTAAATCCAACTTCTAATATGCTCACAGTAAGCAAAAGGGGGTAACATTTTAGTTCATCTTGCAAATATACTCTAAAGAATTGGATGTTTTTTTGGTTTGCCGGTGTTTTGGAATTCTAATAAAACCAAATAACTATTTTGGTTAATCATAATGGATTTGTGAGATGCGCCCCTTTATCTTGAGCTAAGTGATATTTCGGGATTTTATTATATATATATATATATATATATATATATATATATATATATATATATATATATAAATATATATATATATATTTATTATATATTATATATATATATATATATATTTATTATATATTATATATATATATATATATATATATATATATATATATATATATATATATATATATATATATATATATATATATATATATATATATATATATATATATATATATATATATATATATATATATATATATATATATATATATATATATATATATATATATATATATATATATATATATATATATATATATATATATATATATATGGTACCTGGTTCGATGTGTTTTTTAAAGTTTGGCTGAAGCTGTTGCAGTGGAAAAGGTGTGTTATTTTCGCAAAGTTATTTTTGTACTAAAAATTTGCTGAAGGCAGTTTATAGGTTATCAGTACATTTAAGCTATTGTTTCTCTATAGTTATATAAATGTCGGTATTTTTGAGTCTACATTTTGTGTTTGAGTCTATCCTTTTTTTTGTGTGTCTTAAATTTCAGTCGCACGGCTTCAGAGGGTAACAATTTATGAACATATTGGGTTAAGAAGCAAAAATATTTTAGAAAAAAACATTTTTTAAGAATATAGGAGTGGGGGGTTATTCTGAGCTCTTTTTATGAAAATAGAAGAAGTTGCTTTTCAAAAACTAGGGGGTGAGATACTCAAACAGTATCCTGTCTGTTCCGTCATTTCTAGTATTCCTGCCAATATAATTCTGTACAAGTTTGTATCTAAGGTGTTATGGGGTTTATGCCCCCCCCCCACCGGAATGTTTGTCCAGTTCGTAAGAACTTAATAAAAATGCATGTAAACGAGTTTTTATGCGTTTTTATAGTTTTTTTTTGGTAACCCGACCCCCCTCCCCCTATCAAAAACATGGACATGGCCTATATTCTATGTTTCAAAGTACCCCCTCCTGAAAAATCCTATGTGCGTACCTGTATAATGACCTTCCTATTGAGGGTAGCGTTGCTATCGGTTTTTGAGAATTATCTCAGAACTGTGAAAATGATAGATACAAGCTTAAGGCGTGACAGCGATAAATTTTATCGTTCATATTTTTTGTACCATATTGTCAAAGTCAAGTATTCAGTAAATAGTTGATGTTAAGTGACACCAAAAATACTATAGATCACCAGTCAATTTTTACTTTTTTTTTTTATTATTACTATTCAGTTAGTGTATTTTTATTCACGAAGTATGCTTCTGAATTCCTTAGTTTATCTTTAGTAGCTCTCTTAACTTTTCCCAGGGTCTTGCCCTTGTCCTTTGTCTTTATGCCCAGAGTCTTGAAAAATCTACAATTTCATAGCACACAATTTGATGAAAAAAACCTTCTTTTTTTTTCAAAGGAAACTATAGCGAACTGTAAGGAGCAACTCGACCCAATAGCAACCGAAGCTCTAAAAAAGAAATTTTGAAAACAATAATTACATAATAAGAATAAGTTTTTTAACCTGATTCCAAATACATAAAATTAATTAAATTAAATGGTATCCGTCAGAAGCTACGAGCCTGAAAAAAATTTGCCAGATTTTCAAAAAAGGAGGAAGATAATACCAAAAAATTCGAGCGAGCTTAATAAAAAAATCCCACCGTAAGACTCAGCATACTGTACAGGTTTCAATCTCTTGTCTGCAAAAAAAACGAAATTTTGCATTTTTTTTTTTGCCAGAAGAAAGATCACGGTTGAGAATTTTCTTTCTCCCAGGAGCGATCGTGTGAAACCAATAGTGAAAGAAAATCGATGAAGGGTTCACTCAAATAAAATTAAAAGTCCTTGTACCCTTTTTAAGAAGACACCCGACCGAAAATTTTAAGATAGCCATTTGGTTCAGCACAGTTATAAGATCAAATGACTATGCATCTGCGGGTGACGTGACCAATCACAGCCCCTGAGAAAAAGGGATTTAGTTATACGATTTGCCCGTTGTTCAGATGCAGTATTTGTTATTGGGAAATATTGGGACATTTTTCGGGGGGACGGATTTTTCCATGGGGAGAATTTTCCGTAGACAGGAGAGCATTTGTCTCTTTTATTTAATTCTTTTTGTTTTATTTATTTAATTAAATTAATTTTTATTTTATTTTATTTAATTCCTTAGAGAATGACCTAAGCTTCAACTATAAAAATTGAGATTTTTCTTGCTTTCGCATGCTGTTTATTTCTTTTCAGTAATTTTTGCAATAAAAAAAAAAATTCAATGCAGATTTTAAAAAGTAAAATTCGGTAAATAAATAAAAAAAATCAGTCGAATAACAGCAAAGTTATCGTCTTAAATTGAAATATTAAAGCCTAGGAATGCAGCAAAATAACATAGCAAAAACTTACACATTGAATATAAACATTCACAGGAAACTATAGAGAAAAAAAATAATATAAATTCTTATCATAATAAAAATTAACTTTAAAATCGTTATTAGGACTATTTTGCATTAAACAGCATTTGGCCATTGAGCTATAATAGGTTACTTTGGGTGTTTTGGCTTTAACAAGCTGAACAAAGCGGTTGGCATGCTCATATTTCTTCCAAACACGTTGAGGTAAGTTTTCATAAGAGTGAATGAAGTCTGCACCACCTGATGGTAAAAGAGGAGGAGTCTCAGCTACAGGGATCCCTCTACTTCTGTTTAGCTGGTAAATAGCAACCTAAATTATATAGTAGAATATGAGAATGAGATTTACTGCTTGAACTAGCACAAGCATTGACGAGTGAAGATACTGGTCAACACGACCCTACTTATAAAAAAAAAAAACTAAAAATGTCTGTTTGATACCCCTAAAACGCCCACCCCTTAGTAGCTAACAATTATGCCGTCAGTAGCGTCAACGCCTGAACAATCAGAGGAAGGGCAAAATCTATTTTTCAATATCTAGAGGGAGATGTTAATTTTTCTTTTTCCCATTTTTACAACAAAAATACCCCTAAAAAAGTATTTTGTAAAATCTAGTAGAAACATGCTTCCCGTCCCACAATTGACGCAACGCTATGCCATGCCCTGCCGAGGTACAAGCAGCATCCGTGGGAACCAATGAGTTACTATAATCAAATATTTTGTGGTAACGAACTGCAAATAAAACGTTAGTTGAGTCAAAAGCAACTGAAACTCTAAGAAACGGAATTTTGGTAATGATATATTCATCAGAACAATTGAATTTTTATGCACATTCTTAATATATAACAGTCATGTAGATCAATTCTACCCGTCAAATACTACGCTTCTGAAAAAAATGACCTGATTTTCAAAAAAGGGGAAAACGCCCCCAAGAAGTCAAGTGATCTTAATGAAAACCACACGATCAAATTCTGCATAGCAGAGAACCCTGCTGCAGACGTGACAAGTTATTTACAGAAAAGTGAGTTTTTGACGAAAATTTTTTCGTGAAAAAAAAAAATTTTCCCGAAAAAAAATCCCGGACGAGTCATTATTTGTTGTTTTTTTTTTCTTAAGGATGATCATATCGAACCAATACTCCTTCGAACGAATCATTCTTCGAACTCATCTTCGAAGAGGAATCATTCGAACGAAAATCGAATGTTCTTATGGAGTTTTTAGAGATGGAAATGAGTGGAGCCTCCCATGCCCCTTTTCCCCAAGAAAACACTTAGCAAAAATTTTAAGAAAGCTTTTTGATTCAGCATGGTTAAAAGGTCCAACAACTATGCGTTTGGGAATGACATACCCCCCCCCCCTCCACAGTCTCTGGGGAAAGGGCTGTAAGATACACAGTCTTCCTGTTGTTCACATATATTGGAAAACATGCTGAATTTTTCTTTTGGTGGGGAGGGGGGATTTTACACGAGAAGAATTTTCTGTGGGGAGTAAAGCTTCCGGGCAAATTTTCCGTAGAAAATTTTACATGGGAGGGGGATTTCCTAGCAGAATCTGGAAAACGGTAAAAAAAAAAATCAACTGAAAGTAGGGAGCAATATTAAAAATTAAAAAGAACAGATATTATTCCGTTCCTTTAAGTGGGGGAGTGTGCCCTCTCACACTTTACATTCAAGTTTAAATTTTGATTGCGTCTCTTTAATAAAGACTGCTCAAACATAACTGCCGTTGAATTTGTATGAGTAGTATCGTTAAAGAACTATAATACTTTAGCATCAAGTGCGACGGATCGAGGAGACGCAGCTAACCTCACAGAAGGAATAATAACTGCTCGTTTTAATGTTGAATTTTACTTAGTGAATATTGAAATTCTTTTATTTTTTATCTTTAATAACCATGAAAAAACAAATTAGCTTAAAATATCAAATTCATATATTCATTACATTGCATCGACAATTTGAAATCGTTCCCTCCTTTCCTATGACTCGTTTGCTCTTTGTTTCCTGTATCTTTTATAAAATTAAATAAGAAAAACAAGTTTTTTGAAATGAAAGTAAGGAGCGACATTAAAACTTAAAACGAACAGAAATTACTCCGTATATGAAAGGGATTTTTCCTCCTCGATGCCCCACTCTTTACGCTAAAGTTTTTTATTGTTTTAAAAAGTAGAGTTGCGAGAAAGAATCAAACTTTAGCGCAAGGAGCGGGGTGTCGAGGAGGAAAAGCCCCTTTCATATACGGAGTAATTTCTGTTCGTTTTAAGTTTTAATGTCGCTCCTTACTTTCATTTCAAAAAACTTGTTTTTCTTATTTAATTTCTGAAAGTTTTTGAATTAGTGCATGTCTGATTTTGGCTCTCCGTACATAAATTATTAAAATGAAATTTGTATACTAATTCTTTTTTTGGCTAAATGGCTTTCTCTTAGTTTTGATCAGACGATTTTGAGAAATATGGGGTGGGGAAGGAGGCCTAGTTGCCCTCCAATTTTTCGGATACTTAAAAAGGCAACTAGAACTTTTGATTTTTAACGAACGTTTTTATTAGTAAAAAATATACGTAACTTAAGAATTAACATACGTAACAAATTTTTATATTCTTATATTTTTGATTATATATATGAGGGGGTTTGTCCCCCCGTTAATACCTCGCTCTTCACACTAAATCTTAAGTTTTGTCCAAATTCTTTAAGAATGACCCCTGAATCAGAAAGGCCTTAGAATAAATAGTTGAAATTAATATAAATAATTTAGCATAAAGAGCGAAGTATTTATCTCCTCCTAAATACCTCGCTCTATATGCTAAAGTATTTTTAGAACCCCTCATATGCGTAATAATCTCTGTTCGTTTTAAGTTTTAATGCTTTTCCTTACTTTCAATTGAAAAAACTTTTTCATGTTTATATTTTTATTGTTTTTTTTTTAATAGTAATGCTAGAAAATCCTGCGCCCTTTTCATTGAATTTTTCTTCCCCCATGAAATATTCCTCCAAGGAAAGATCCTCCCATATAGCCCCCTCCGCTGAACCCCACACCCAAACAAAGAAATCCCCCTGAAAACGTCGGTACACTTCCCAATAACCATTATTGTATGTAAACATTGGTCAAAGTTGGTAACTTGTAGCCCCTCCCCCAGGGACTGTGGGGGGATAAGTCATCCTCAAAGACATAGTTATTATATTTTTCGACCATGCGGAACAGAATGGCTATCTCAAAATTTTGATCCGTTGACTCTGGGAAAAAATGAGCGTTTGAGGGGGCCTAGGTGCCCTCCAATTTTTTTGGTCACTTAAAAAGGGCACTAGAATTTTTCATTTCCGTTAGAATGAGCCCTCTTGAAACACTCTAGGAGCACTTGGTCGATCCAATGACCCCTGGGAAAAAAAACAACAAACAAATAAACACGCACCCGTGATTTGTCTTCAGGCAAAAAATACGAAATCCCACATTTTTGTAGATTGGACCTTGACATTTGTTCTATAGGGTTCTCTGATACGCTGAATGCAATGGTGTGATTTTCGTTAAGATCCTATGACGTCTAGGGGATGTTTCCCCCTGTTTCCCAAAATAAGGCAAATTTTCTCAGGCTCGTAACTTTTGATGACAAAGACTAAATTTGATGAAACTTGTATATTTAAAATCACATAAAAATCCGATTTTGTTTGTATATCCTTTAGCATCGAAATTCCATTTTTTAGAGTTTCGTTTACTATTGAGCCGGGTCGCTCCTTACTACAGTTCGTTACTACGAACTGTTAATAAAGAACTGTGATATAAAACTATCTTAGGTATTAATAACTCATGTTAATTTCAGTCTTTTTTTAGTTTGACTCTGCTATTTATTGTAATTTCTGTTCGTTATGAGTTTCAATCATTGATAGTGGTTTGTGGTAGTTTTACGCTTGGAAAATTATTTCAACTTATTTTTGCTTATTCTTGGCTCAATGGAGCTCTTTACGTTTCTTGGAAAAACTTGTCTTGTTGTAAAAGTTCTTTATATTAATTTCTGTTTATTTTTTATTGATATAGTCTTTTTCATGGAAAAAAAAAATATTGGATATTTTTCGGATTTCATCTATAAGAATCTATATTATGGGTTGCTATTTGTATGTTGGGGAAACTTTTTCAACAATTTTTTATTCTGATACAAACTATTTTTTAATTTAATTTTATAGCTTCTGAAGTTGACTTGAAAAATAAAACTTAATATCATTCCCAAAAGGTTCTATCTATAATCTTTGACAACCTGAATATACTAACACTGTTTTTATTTATTTAAGTTGTAAGAACAGAGGTAGTGAAAGAAGTATACCTAAAAGTTTCAACTTAATACCCCAGCTGTTCTCGACATATTGCTAAAGAGTCTTATTGGCAACTATTGTACACAATGCCTTTTGATTTGTTTTAGAGCAACATTTAGTACTTATATATAATGAGCCAATTGCATAATTGGGAGAGGGGATTAACATGCCTTATATTCCTGTATAAATTGTTGCTGGACCGTTCTACTATGCTGAACAAAATGGCTGTCTTAAGATTTTGACTAGATACGGTTGGAAAATGAATGGGCTTGAGAGAAGGGCTACTTTCCTCTTAAAAAAGGGCGTTATTCTTAAAAAGGGCAGAAGACACTTGCGCTGTAATTGAAGAGCAAAAGGGAGGACTTCTTCTTTGGTACATCTAGTAAAAACAATTTGAACAAGTAAAAACAAAGTGAAAACATTTTAAATTTATTTTGTTTTCAGTTAAGTGCAAATTGTGTTCTGGCCTTGAGAAGGGATGGGGGTGGTCAGCACTACTCATGTTAATTTTCGTCTCGTTTTCATATTGACTCGGTAATTTGTTGAATGATTTAAATAAACAAAATACGTTTAAACTGTTTTAACTTTTTATCTTTAATAAATTAAATTAGTACAACTTTAAGGAATACATATCAGTAGGTGTATACTAAACTGACAATCCACAACCATTTTTTTTTTCATTAAAGTGCAAATTAGGGTCTGGTCTTGAGGAGGTATGGGGGTTGTCAAAAACAATTTCCAGACATTTTAATTACACTGAAGGTAATGGCTATCTCAAAATTTTGATTAAATGTATTGGGAATTGATGGGCATAGGGGGGCTTGTTACCCTTCAATCACTTTTGACTAATAAAAAGGATACTAACTCTTTCAATTTCCAATCAAACGAGCCTTTTTCGAAAATTCTACGACAGTAAACGGCCATCTCAAAATTTCTATCAGGATGCTTTACGTGAAAATACAAGGTTTGGAGGAGTGGGGGTTATCCATCCTCCGATCACTCTGAATCTTAAAAAAGCGCACCAGAACTTCTGATTACCAATCCAACAGGTCCCCTCAGAAGTTTGTAGAATCACCCTTTCTATACACACCTTATATGCCCCCGGGGCATAACTCACCTTGTCCCGAGGGCTGGTGGGTGGGGGTGTCATTTTCAAAGGTATAATTTCTGGTCCTTTCAATAACGTTAAATAAAAATGAATATTTCGAAATTTAGATTGGATGTTTTTGGGTAATGACAGGCAAGGGAGGGGGTAAGTTTCCCTTAGATCACTTTATACTATTAAAAAGGGCGCTGGCCATTTCAATTTCCAATCGAATGAACTGTTTTTGAAGTTTCTATGACAGCAAATGTTCATCTCAAAATTTCAATCAGATGCATTTCGGTAAAATACGAGGTGTGGTGAGGGGTATCCACCCTCCGATCACTAAGTCTTAGATAGGGCACTAGAACTTCTGATTACGAATCAAATGAGCCCCCTCCAAAATTTATACGATCAGCTTTTCTATAGATGCCCCCAGGGCATTACGTACAACTCTTGCCCTGAAGGCTGTGGGGATGGGGGCTGTCATCCTCAAAGACAAATTTTCCGGACCTGCTAATTACGTTGAACAAAATGGCCATCTCAAAATTTTTATTGGATGTATTTGGGGAAATGGTAGGCTTGGGAGGAGGATTAGTTGCCCTCCAATCACTTTCGACTATCAAACAGGGCCCTAGCTCTTTCAATCGAATGGGCTCTTTTAAGTTTCTAAGACAACAAATGGTAATTTTACAATTTCTATCAGATGGATTTCGGGCCAATACAAGGTGTGGGGGGGTATCCACCCTCTGATCACTCTGAATCTTAAAAAAAGGCACTAGAACTTTTGACTACCAATCGAATGATCCCTCTCCGAAGTTTATACGATCATCCTTTCTATATATATACCTTATATGCCCCCAGGGTGTAACTTATAACCCTTGCCCTAAGGACTATAGAGGGGTTATCATCCGCAAAGAGATAATTTGCCCTCCAATCACTTTCGACTTTTAAAGAGCATTAGCCCTTTCAATTTTCAATCGTCTGAACTCTTTTCGAAGTTTCTACGGCAACAAATGGCCATATCTGAATTTCTATCAGATGCATTTCGAAAAATACGAGTTTTTTTTTGGGGGGGGGGATCCAACCACTGATCACTCTGACTCTTAAAAAGAGCACTAAAATATATTATTTCCAATCCAATGAGCCCATTCCAAAGTTTCTACGATCACCCTTTCTAATAATAATTTATTGACACCCTCTGTACAAAAATGCAGTATAGAGGAGTTAATAAAGAAAGAAAAAAGAAAAGCAAACAAGAAAAATCTGAATATTTCGGTCAGATTTACAGTGGCCGTCATCATTACATAAACTAAAAAAGTACAAACAAGACATCGCCGTTCATGCACAACAACGAATTAATTACATTTTGTATACCGCTCTTATTTTCTTCAAAGCAGTTACAGATTCTGACAACTTTGATTTCCCAGTTTCTGGTCCATTGACTTCATTTTTATGTGAAGGTTCATTATTAGGTAAATAAAGGCCATTGGGTATTGAGAGAAGCAAAGTTTATTTTATTTGACTGTAGTAAATTATTATAAATTGAATTTAAGCCAAATTCACCGGTGTCTGTTCAAAGCCAGGTTTTTGAATAAGATGTTTAAATTTCAAGGGTTTCCCTAAAAACCTGTCTTGTGCCTCGGTACCTAGAAGCCAGGGATATACATAATAGAAAGGTCTGGGAAATTAAATTGTCGAGATGGTTCTGTTATGTTCAGTTTTTTTATTGTCAAATAAAAGGAGTAGTCCCTATTAAACTGTTATTTGTACGTCATGGAAAGGCAATGTGGTCTTCTAAAATAGCTACGCGCATTACTGGTCACCACCAACGCTGTAATTGCTAATAGTGTTTGATAGACAACTCTTATTCCTTCATTTTCATATTTCACCATTAATTCTAGCACATCTATTGGTTTTTTAAGGAAATGTGTCCGTTTGGAATTATTTTTGTCATGTCTTGGAGTTAGTGGAACAACTGAATGGGACCTAAATCCTCGAAATATTTTACTTTTGTTTCTACTTCCTTTTGTTTTCAAGATGGTGATGAAGATATGGTGAAAATAGAATATCAAAGTCAATTTGCTTTTACTTGCTGCCAACTGAGCTCTCTACTTTATTTTAATAGAAATAAAACTTGAAAAATTACAAAATGAAAGAAAAAAAAATGAAAATAAACACCGGTCACTATGTCTCGAAAGGGCCAACAGGGATGACGCGGAGAGACTCGTTTAACCTTCTTGGCTCATGTGGCGGCTGGAAAGAGAACAGCGTTGTCACCCCACGCGAACAGACATCACTATTGACACGTGATACGTGACTTTATCGTTATGCTATAAATTACGAAACTTTAATAGTTTGTAAATGTGTGTTGGATTTAAAAACATGCATCCCGAGACCCCTTTTTGGGAAACCGAATAAAAACGTGAAAAAACGTGGCAAACCCGTTTTTACGGGAAGTTTGGTCACTCTACTCTCTAGACTCTTCGTCGCAAGAAATTTCCGAGTTTGCCTTTTTGGAAAATAATTGTGTTGCGAGAGCAACACTTTGGTTTTGTCCGTTTTTTTTTTTTTTATGCCGTGGATCTCGGCTTATTCCTGGAAACTGGTAAGGGTCTAACCTATGCGGTTTTTACGGAAAGTTTGGACCTCAGGCCAGATTGATGAATATGACATTACATTTTGGAAAGCTCCGCAGAACTCTTGCCTGGGGCCAAAAAGGATGTTTTTTGCTTGTCCACGAGCCAGAGCCTATGGTGTGCGAAGTGAAGTGGAGTTATATAGCCTATTTCAGAGAGGAGTATCTGAAGTTGTACAGCCAAGCTTTCCTTTCATCAAACCATGTTTCTGCTTTCGAGTGGAAAACTCCATTCTAGCAGGCAAGCAGGCAGGCACCACTTTCAAATTGAAGATGGACTAAAATCTATAAGTGTTAAATATATGCGGCAGTTACCCGGCCTCACAGCCAATATATCTTCTGTGAGTGATAAATAGAAAAATTGACAGAAGCAAAAAAGCGGCATTTTCCCACGGGTCCGAAAGTGCTGCCGTGATTTGGGCTGGGCTTATCATTTGTTTTTTCGGACTTGGGATTGAGGTAGAGAAATGTTATCAAATGTACCTTTTAAACTTTAAAAGTTCTGTCATTGCTAAAGAAATTGGAGCTTATCCTTTGCTCCTTTCTAAGTGGTGACGTTAAAAAGTTGGCCTGTGGCAAAAAAATCAACCTTTGAACTAAGACAGATAGAATTTTTTTCGACGGCAATCGATAGCTCTTGATGAACTCATCAAAGTATATGTCATCCATTTTTTGGCACAAAAATTCTTTCATGAGATATACTCATAGTTTCAAGGGGTGGACAACTTCAGTAGTAGGGTACACACTGAAACCAAAAATAGGCCGATACCAATTGTGAGACAAATAGAGGACTTGTAAGCAACAGTCGCCTGTTAGACCATAATCATCTTCGGCAATAAGGGGTTTGCAACTTTGGCTAGTTGGTGTACCTAATATTTCTTTCCGGTGTATTTGATGGTAAGACCAATTTGAGTCCAGTGGTAAGACATGCAAGGGACTTGTAAGTAATGCTCGTCTGTTAGGCTACAATCATCTTCAGTGAAGAGGGGTTTGTAACTTTTGCTAGTTGTTGTAGCCTACCCATACTCACTGTAACCTAGAATTAAGTGTTTATGCAACGGGTACAAATGATAACATAAAACAATGAAAGCACTGCGGGGTTTGTAACTTGCTAGTTGGTGTACCCATACTCACTGTAACATAGAATTAAGTGTTTACGCAACGGGTACAAACGATAACGTGAAACAATGAGGCAGTTTCGTAATAATTAATAGAGTTTCATCTATGGTATTTTGATCATGAAAAGTTACGGATAGCTTTATAATACCAACTAGATTATATAAGATATTGTTCTAAGTCTTGATCCGTCACGATGTCTACGATTGAAAAGGATAAAGTTCAACTGGCTGATAAGTCAATTAAGTCCCTTCTTTCGATATTCTTTTGTTATTGTTGTTTTTTCAACGCTGAGGAATAGCCTTTGATCATGTGATTACTGATCGCATTTTTCTTTGAACATAACGTTTTAAAATTTTCGATACGCTGACAACTTCAGCGTTTAACCGACAGCAAAGAAAGAAAACCAAAGTGTTGCTCTCGCAACACTTTATTCGGCGAAGCAGGACAAAGGTTGCAGCAACACTTCACGTTGTTCAGGCAACGTAGGTCTAGTTTCAGTTTGGTTTTACCTGAGAAATATTATTCAAAGTGAATTTACTCACGTAGATATACATGTTCAAATTCTTGAAAATTATTAGAAATAAAACTTGAAAAATTACAAAATCATAACCATTAGATTATTTCTTGGAAATTTTGCACCCCCAAATTTCTGCTTCCGGGGCAAGTGCTCCCTCTGCCTCCTAAAACTGCCCCTGGTACGGCACTGTTATTCCTCCATTGAGAATATGGGATTATTTCACCACTGCTATCTATAAGTATGTCACAGAAAAACAGCATTAAATCAGAGAACTTTTATTTGAATTTTACTGTTTTAATGGGAACATGAAGTACCGGACAAATTGATTGACTTGGTCAGGTAGATTCATTCATTTGGTCTGTTTCTCATGCAGTGTTCAATAAACAAAGAAATTGGCTTTTGCTTATACATAAATGATTTTTCATTCCATTTTATGTAATTATTCTTTTATTTCTCTGGATATTTTCCCAATATCACTCGGATTAGCAATGACTTGCATATAGTTCTGGGAATTACATGGATATGGTGGTTACTAGTACACATTATGAATATGCCTATTCATTTTGAATAACCTTTTTTGTCTCATATTTTGCACCCAAGGGAAGTTCCATATTCCAATACTGCTCACAAATTTTCTTAGAAACATGAACAATTTCTTAATTACTGCTCTGTGGGTGGCAAAAAATGACTTCTTTAGGCAAACAAAAATGATAAGTTTTATTTTAAAATGACAACAAGTCCAAACATATTTCGTTTTCTAAAATGTTTTGCGAGATCTATCTATAATCAGGGACAATTTTATGTTGATATCTCAAAAATGCCTAAAATGATCTTAACTTTTGTGTCAGGGGTATGAAGAGAAATGTGTGATCGTTTTAATGATACAGGATAAATCTTTCCCGGATTAAGGTATGAACGGGTGATAAAACTTTCTGTTAATTCCTGAGTACTGCTTAGATGTCAAAATAGAATTGGTTGAGCATGATGATATTTTTACCTCAAAAGTGCCTTAGAGATAGTATTGAGTTTCGTGTGCGAGTTTTACAACTTCATATTTAAATGACCAACAATTAGCCACAGAGGGGAAATTTAGGCTCATTCCCGAAATATTGTAATTTGTCTGCATTATCCATATAGGTCGCCTAATATTTGTGTTTTTGTCTTCCTCTTCTCTCCCCCCTGCCGTAACTAAATCCTGTATTTGCACCCATCATCAATATACTATTTCCGAATTGTCTCTGTTGTTTCTTTTTTGGATTTCTAAATTAAACATTGCTATGGAACGGCTAAAGTATTGCTATGAAATAGGTTTAAGCGTAGCCAGGGTGGACCTATGGAGTTTTTGGTCATTGGCCAGGTTATATGTGAGCAAAAGGGAGCTTCTAACAAACAAAAAAATACTAATAACAAGTAAAATGGTATGTAAGGCGGTCCAAAATAAAGAAGTGGTTGTATTGATGCGTTCAATCGTCCACACTAGTGTCAGTTTCCTCTCTTATATAGTTCCCATACATTTTGGTTCATACAGTATATACAAACCTGCAAAGCTATATACATGTGATGCTTTCCCTATATTTGTGATATCCCAAAAAGCTAACGCTTTAACTAAAATTACACCATATATTATCTTAGGTGTATAAAAATCCTAAATAACTAGGATTTTTAGTAATTTTAGTAGGATTTTTAGTAATGTTTTTATATAAAATCATTACCAGAATCAAATCCTAAGGCCTCCAATGTGTTGCTGCTGCTGAGTTTGAACTCTGGTCTCGAATTACCAGCCAGAGATACAATCCCAATACGCCACTATAGGGCCTCCGTCCATTTCGTCTCGAGAGTCCCCCAAAGAGTGTTTAAGGTTTTCTAAATACATTTCTCTTTCAATCTGCTCTTATAAGTCTATAGATAATAAGAAGCCTAGGTTTATTTGACAAAAAAAAAACGATTCAAAGTACAAAAAAAAATTAATGAAGAAGCAATCAAACAACCAAAAGAAGCAAGCACAAAAAGTATAAAATTTTGAATGAGAATACAAACAATTTTTAATAGAATAATTTTTAGTTATGACCAAAAGTTATTTCATGTCACTTTTTATCTATGCTTGTAGGATTTACCATTGAATAACTTTTTCAATTTAATCTCTTTTCAGTTCACCTCTTTCTTCAATGTTTACGTCTTTTCGACTGTACACCCTCAAAATCTATTTCATCACTCTTTCTTTTTGACAATGAAACATTTTTCAAATTTTTTTTTATCAGTTTCTTCCAAAGATCTATAAATTTTTCGGGGGGTAATACAGTTGTTCTTCATAAAACAGATAAGACACTAAGCAGCTTGGTATGTCCAAACTCTTCATGCATTTATATACTCTGGATAAATCAGTATCTTTATTTTGCTTGATTATCGCCTGTCGACCTGCGTCTTTCAATGTTTTGCATTGTGCAAAAGGGCGATCGCTTAGACATCTATTGACCATAGAAAGTACCAACAGTAACGATTCACTAGAAACATTTACATTACGCTGAATTTGCTGGTAAATCAAATATTTGACTGTATCCAAGCTATCGAGTAAACAAGAGTAAACCTTACGATGGGAAATACCATCTGGTTATGATAGTGGTGATGCGCCTTTGATAGCTAACATTAAAGGAGTTTCATTATTTGCATTCATTGCATTTAAATCTGCACCATACGAAAAAAGCAATCGACAAATATCAGCTCTTCCTTCCCAAGCTGCATGGTGTAAACACTGAGCACAGTTTGGATCTGCTCCACTTTCCAAAATATACTTGACCATGTCGGAATTATTGGCTAATATAGCAGTGACTAAAGGTGTTTCACCAATCCCATTGATTTCATCCACTTTGGCACCATACGCAATAAGTATCAGACATAAATTAGCTCTTCCGCTTGATACCGCAACGCGCAGAATCCCAAAAGGGCACTCAGCACAGTTTGGATTTGCCCCACTTTCCAAAAGATACCTGACCATGTCGGAATTATTGGCTAATATAGCAGTAACTAAAGGTGTTTCACCAATCCCATTAATTTTATCCACTTTGGCACCATACGCGATAAGTAACAGACATAAATTAGCTCTTCCGCTTGATACCGCAACGCGCAGAATCCCAAAAGGGCACTCAGCACAGTTTGGATTTGCCCCACTTTCCAAAAGATACCTGACCATGTCGGAATTATTGGCTAATATAACAGTAACTAAAGGTGTTTCACCAATCCCATTGATTTCATCCACTTTGGCACCATACGCGATAAGTAACAGACATAAATTAGCTCTTCCGCTTGATACCGCAACGCGCAGAATCCCAAAAGGGCACTCAGCACAGTTTGGATTTGCCCCACTTTCCAAAAGATACCTGACCATGTCGGAATTATTGGCTAATATAGCAGTAACTAAAGGTGTTTCACCAATCCCATTGATTTCATCCACTTTGGCACCATACGCGATAAGTAACAGACATAAATTAGCTCTTCCGCTTGATACCGCAACGCGCAGAATCCCAAAAGGGCACTCAGCACAGTTTGGATTTGCCCCACTTTCCAAAAGATACCTGACCATGTCGGAATTATTGGCTAATATAGCAGTAACTAAAGGTGTTTCACCAATCCCATTGATTTCATCCACTTTGGCACCATACGCGATAAGTAACAGACATAAATTAGCTCTTCCGCTTGATACCGCAACGCGCAGAATCCCAAAAGGGCACTCAGCACAGTTTGGATTTGCCCCACTTTCCAAAAGATACCTGACCATGTCGGAATTATTGGCTAATATAGCAGTAACTAAAGGTGTTTCACCAATCCCATTGATTTCATCCACTTTGGCACCATACGCGATAAGTAACAGACATAAATTAGCTCTTCCGCTTGATACCGCAACGCGCAGAATCCCAAAAGGGCACTCAGCACAGTTTGGATTTGCCTCACTTTCCAAAAGATACCTGACCATGTCGGAATTATTGGCTAATATAGCAGTGACTAAAGGTGTTTCACCAATCCCATTGATTTCATCCACTTTGGCACCATACGCGATAAGTAATAGACATAAATTAGCTCTTCCGCTTGATACCGCAACGTGCAGAATCCCAAAAGGGCACTCAGCACAGTTTGGATTTGCCCCACTTTCCAAAAGATACCTGACCATGTCGGAATTATTGGCTAATATAGCAGTAGCTAAAGGTGTTTCACAATACCTATTAATTTCATCCACTTTGGCACCATACGAGATAAGTAACTGACATAAATTTTCTTTTCCTTCACTAACTGCATGGTGCAAACAGTTTGGATCTGTTTGGATTATCTATAGACTGATACGAGCAGACTGAAAGAGAAATACATTTTGAAAACCTTAAACACTCTTCAGGGGACTCTAGAGATACTAGCCCCGACAACACGAAGAAGACGAAATGGACGGAGGCCCTATAGTGGCGTAGTGGGATTGTATCTCCGGCTGGTAATTCGAGACCAGAGTTCAAACTCTGCAGCAACAACACGTTGGAGGTCTTAGGATTTGATTCTGGTAATGATTTTATATAAAAACATTGCTAAAAATCATACTGAAATTACTAAAAATCCTAGTAATTTAGGATTTTTATACACCTAAGATAATATACGGTGTAATTTCAGTTAAAGCGTAAGCTTTTTGGGATATCACAAATATCCCAATTACATGTAAGCTTAGCCAGAGTCGACCCACCTCTAAATGGGTACCTGGAGAAATCTGGGGAAGGTAAACAGGAAGGGTGTGCGAAAGCACAGGTTGGCTGGCCCCCAACCCCCCATTGCACTTCCTGGCTGAAGGGCCAAGAAACGGAGATCAGCACCGCCGGTACGGACTGTAAAGTCTAATGCCGTATCCTTTACCTTTTTTTTTCTCATCACAAATATAGGGAAAGTATCACATGTATATAGCTTTGCAGGTTTGTATATATTGTATAAACCAGAATGTATGGGGACTATATAAGAGAGGAAACTGACACTAGTGTTGACAATTGAACGCTTCAATACAACCACTTCTTTATTTTGGACCGCCGTATACAAATACATGCCATTTTACTCGTTATTAGTATTTTTTTTGTTTGTTAGAAGCTCCCTTTTGCTCACATATAACCTGGCCAATGACCAAAAACTCCATAGGTCCACCCTGGCTACGCTTAAACCTATTTCATAGCAATACTTTAGCCGTTCCATAGCAATGTCTGAATTAGAAATCCAAAAAAGAAACAACAGAGACAATTCGGAAATAGTATATTGATGATGGGTGCAAATACAGGATTTAGTTACGGCAGGGGGGAGAGAAGAGGAAGACAAAAACACAAATATTAGGCGACCTATATGGATAATGCAGACAAATTACAATATTTCGGGAATGAGCCCAAATTTCCCCTCTGTGGATAATTGTTGGTCATTTAAATATGAAATTGTAAAACTCGCACACGAAACTCAATACTATCTCTAAGGCACTTTTGAGGTAAAAATATCATCATGCTCAACCAATTCTATTTTGACATCTAAGCAGTACTCAGGAATTAACAGAAAGTTTTATCACCCGTTCATACCTTAATCCGGGAAAGATTTATCCTGTATCATTAAAACGATCACACATTTCTCTTCATACCCCTGACACAAAAGTTAAGATCATTTTAGGCATTTTTGAGATATCAACATAAAATTGTCCCTGATTATAGATAGATCTCGCAAAATATTTTAGAAAACGAAATATGTTTGGACTTGTTGTCATTTTAAAATAAAACTTATCATTTTTGTTTGCCTAAAGAAGTCATTTTTTGCCACCCACAGAGCAGTAATTAAGAAATTGTTCATGTTTCTAAGAAAATTTGCGAGCAGTATTGGAATATGGAACTTCCCTTGGGTGCAAAATATTAGACAAAAAAGGTGATTCAAAATGAATAGGCATATTCATAATGTGTACTAGTAACCACCATATCCATGTAATTCCCAGAACTATATGCAAGTCATTGCTAATCCGATTGATATTGGGAAAATATCCAGAGAAATAAAAGAATAATTACAAAAAATGGAATGAAAAATCATTTATGTACAAGCAAAAGCCAATTTCTTTTTTTTCGAACACTGCATGAGAAACATACCAAATGAATGAATTTAACTGACCAAGTCAATCAATTTGTCTGGTACTTCATGTTCCCATTAATGCAGTAACAACGAACCAAGTTAGCAATAAGCCCCTCTTCTCCATTTTATCTTCTTTACCGCTTTCATATAAAGTTCAAATAGTTCTCTGATTTTATGCTGTGTTTCGGTGCCTTATTTATAGATAGCAGTACTGAAATAATACCATATTCTTAATGTAGGAATAACAGTGCCGTACCACGGGCAGTTTTAGGGGGGGGAGCACTTGCCCCGGAAACAGAAATTTTGGGGGTGCAAAGCTCCAAGAAATAATCTAATGGTTATGATTTTGTAATTTCTCAAGTTTTATTTCTAATAATTTTCAAGAATTTTAACATGTACATCTAAATGAGTAAATTCACTTTGAATAATATTTCTTAGGTAAAACCAAACTGAAACTGAAACTAGACCTGCGTTGCCTGAGCAATGTGAAGTGTTGCGGGAAACTATGTCCGGCTTCACCGAATAAAGTGTTGCGAGAGCAACAATTTGGTTTTCTTTCTTTGCTGTCGGTTAAACGCTGAAGTTGTCGGCGTATCGAAGCTTTTAAAACGTTATGTTCAAAGAAGAACCCGATCAGTAATTGCATGATCAAAGGCTATTCCTCAGCGTTAAAAAAAAACAACAATAACAAAAGAATATCGAAAGGAGGGACTAAATTGACTTTACAGCCAGTTGAACTGTATCCTTTTCAATCGTAGAGATCGTGACGGATCAAGACTTGGAACAATATTTTATATAATCTAGTTGGTATTATAAAGCTATCCGTAACTTTTCAGGATCAAAATACCATAGATGAAACTCTATTAATTATTACGAAACTGCCTCATTGTTTCACGTTATCGTTTGTACCCGTTGCGTGAACACTTAATTCTATGTTACAGTGAGTATGGGTACACCAACTAACAAAAGTTACAAACCCTCAGTGCTTTCATTGTTTTAGGTTATGTTTTAATATTGTTTTTAGGTTTGTACCCGTTGCGTAAACACTTAATTCTAGGTTACAGTGAGTATGGGTAGGCTACACCAACTAGCAAAAGTTACAAACCCCCCTTCACTGAAGATGATTGTAGCCTAACAGACGATTATTACTTACAAGTCCCCTGCATGTCTTACCACTGGAACCAAATTGGTCTTACCATCAAATACACCAGAAACAAATAATAGGTAAACCGATTAGTCAAAGTTGCAAACCCCTTATTGCCGAAGATGATTATGGTCTAACAGGCGACTTTTGCTTACAAGTCCTCTACTTGTCTCACAATTGGTATCGGCCTATTTTTGGTTTCAGTGTGTACCCTACTACTGAAGTTGCCCACCCCTTGAAACTTTCAAACTAGTATATCTCATGAAAGAATTTTTGTGCCAAAAATTGGATGACATACACTTTGATGAGCTCATCAAGAGCTATCGATTGCAGTCGAAAAAATTTTTTTTATCTGTCTTAGTTAAAAAGCTGACTTTTTTGCCATAGGCCAAGTTTCTAACTTCATTACTTAAAAAAGAGCAAAGACTAAACTCTAGTTTCTTTTGCAATGAGAGAACTTTTAAAGTTTAAGAGACACATCTGATACCACTTCTCTACTGCAATCCCAAGTGTGAAAAACCGAATTATAAACTCAGCTGAAATCACGAACAGAAATGGGTAGAAACAATAGATGGTAGTGCTTTCGGACCCGTGGGGAAATGCCACTTTTTTGTGTCTGTAAATTTTTCTATTTACCACTCAAAGAAGATATGTTGGCTGTTAGGCCGGTTAACTGCCGAATACATTTAACACTCATAGATTTTAGTCCATCTTCAATTTAAATTTGGTGCCTGCCTGCTTGCCTGCTAGAACGGATCTTTCAAATCGAAAGCAGAAACAAGGTTTGATGAAACGAAAGTTTGACTGCATAACTTAAAATAGTTCTCTCTGACATAGGCTATAAAACTCCACTTCACTTCACCATCTATAGACTCTGACTCAAGGACAAGTAAAAACCATCTTTTTTGGCCCCAGGCAAGAGCTCTACGAATCTTTTCAAAATGAATAGTCATATTTATCAATACGATCTAAGGTCCACGCTTTCCGTAAAAACCACAGAGGTTGGACCCTTACCACTTTCTAGGAATAAGCTGAAATCGGGGGTGCTAGGAAAAAAAAAAAAACAAACAAAAAAAAAAAACACCCAACAAGACAAAGTGTTGCTCTAGCAACACAAATACGAGATGAATTCCCGAATAGTTTTAATTTCTAAATCTGGTGTTAAGCTCTAAGCGTATATCGTAATAGTTAAGTGCCTTGAATCCAAGGAGCTACTAAAGACATTTTAACTGCAGTAAATTGTAAAAAATCAGTATTTATATACATTTATTTCTTTTTATATTATTTCTTTAGTTAATTAGAACTGATTGTAACAGTAGTTTCAGTATTTGTATGCCGAATCTTACAATATATACAAAGATTAAAAAAAAATTACTTGAGAACAAATTAATATTGGGTTTTATAAATCAAGCTGTGTTGTTTAGTCTAGGGCTATAATGAAAGAAAGGTTGAGATGGCTAGGCCACGTTCTGCGGATGAAGGATGACAGATTGCCGAAAATTGTCCTGTTTGGCCAATCGTCTGGGGCTACACGGAAGGCAGGTCGTCCTCGTCTGGGTTCGGAGGATGTCATAAATAAAGATTTAAAGGAGATGGGAACTTCCTGGGAGGGTGTAAAGAGGGAGGCCTTGAATAGATTAGGTTGGAGGAGGAGCGTGCCTAGCTGTGTTGGCTTCAGGCGGCTTGGTGCTGCGGTGCGATATTAGTAGTAGTAGTAGTACTAAATAGCAATAAGAATTATAACTGTGTTCAGTTATTAAAAAAAAACAGTACAAATAACGCATAAAATAATAACAAAACAATATAGAATAAGAATTAAAAGTTATTTTTGTGGTTCACTAAACCTGCTTGTTCCAGCTCAGCTTATAATTTCTGGGTTTTATAATTTCTGCGTATGACTCTCTTCCACCGTTGAATTTATTAATTTTTTTAGTGCAGTACTAAGCAGGCCACGTTCTGCGGATGAAGGATGACAGATTGCAGAAAATTGTCCTGTTTGACCAATCGTCTGGGGCTACACGGAAGGCAGGTCGTCCTCGTCTGGGTTTGGAGGATATCATCAATAAAGATTTAAAGGAGATGGGAACTTCCTGGGAGGGTGTAAAGAGGGAGGCTTTGAATAGATTGGGATGAAGGAGGAGCGTACATAGCTGTGTTGGCCTCAGGCGGCTTGGTGCTGCGGTGCGATATTAGTAGTAGTAGTAGTACTAAATAGCAATAAGAATTATAACTATGTTCAGTTATTTAAAAAAAAAAAAACAGTACAAATAACGCATAAAATAATAACAAAACAATATAGAATTAGAATTAAAAAAAAAAATTACATAAAAATATATTTACATTCTTTAAGTTAGGTATAATGAATTTTGGAACACAGTTTGTGCTTAAAGCACAAAAGAAAAGAAGGTTGTCCCTCCAATGAGATGGGAGGATGTCTTTAAGGAAAATTTCTACTTTTTGAATTGGTTTAGAGACTGGATGGAGGAGGAGCGTGCATATTTTGGCCTCAGGAGCTGGAGCTGCCGTGAGTTGTTAGTATTAGTAGTAGTGGTTGTTACACAATTTACGGTGGATATTTACACATGTATTTACATTCTTTTAGTTAGGTATAATGACTGTGGGGACCCAATTTGTGCTTGAAGCACAAACGAAATAAAAGTCACTCCCGATTGAGGTGGGAGGATGTCGTTGGGGGAAACTGGAACTTCGTTAAATGGGTTAATAAAAGTATTATGAAGTCTCTTTAGTTACGAAGTCTATTAGTTACTAAGAATCCGTTTGTAGAAAACAAAACGTTCACAATTAACTGAAAATTGCAAAGAAAACGGCAATTTTTATACTTATTAGTTGACTAATCAAGAAAATCGAACGAGACTTAGAAATAGTAAATATTAATGAGGCTATTGGAGTTAGAAGTTAAATGAAACGAAAATGGACTGGAATTATGTAAAAAGTCTACTTAAAATACTTTTCATCTTTCAAAATGTAATTTTAGAATGAATTTACACTTGTTGTGATTCTTCGTCAAATTTTTTAGATTTCGTCAAAGTTGATACTGTTTATTAAAACACTATTTTTAAAAGGGAACAGTGATTAATTAATGCTTTACTGCCTGTACTTAAAACCCTTGTTTTAAATGTTGTCTATGTATTTCTATCTGTTACATTGTACCAAAAAAAAATTATGTTTTTCATGTTACATTCCTAAAGGAACAATTATTTAATGTTTAATATGTCTTTTACGACTATACAAGCTCTATCTTTATCCTTACCATTACCACCATAGTTACTACATAGTTAGATGCCACATAGTTGGCGTCATGTGGCATCATGTGGCGATGCCACATAGTTAGGCGACATGCTAAATGGTTTGACCTGTACAAATTGTCACAAGAGTGCAGTTTTTACTGCTTAATAAAGTAGAATTGAGAGAAAGAGTCAAACTTTAGCGTAAAGAACGAGGCGTTGAGAAGGGAAAAGCCCCTTTCATAGACGTAGTAATTTCTGTTCATTTTAAGTTTTAATGTTGCTCCTTACTTTCAGTTAAAAAAAAACTAGTTTTTTTATTTAACACAAAAAAAAAATTAACTCACTCGCTATAGTTTCCAGAAGTATTAAGGCAAAACATTATGCAGAAAAAATCAAATATAATTCTTTTTATAGATGGTGAACAGCTTTTTATTTTTTTTATGGCGGGATGGTTTTTATAACTTACTATTTTTGTATCAATATTTTTATACCATTTCAATTTCAACAGATTTATTAGAACTTTAGCCCTCACCAGGTTTGGATTAGATTAAGACCATTTCCACTACCTACTTACGACGCATAGGTGTCGAGGTTCCCTTTAAATTGCAGAAATTTATTTGTTCTCGAGTTAACCTGAGCAACCTATTATGCGCCCCCCTCCCTAAAGAAAATCCTGGATCCACCCCTGCTCAATAGTAACCAAAACTCTAAAAAACAACAGATATATCAAAAGAATTGGCTTATTATGCTGGTACCAAATATATAAGATACTTTAAGTTCAGTGTTATTCTTCAAAGACTACGAGCCTGAGAAAGTTTGCTTAATTTTGAAAAAAGAGGAAAACACTCCATAAAAATCTCAAAGAACCTTAGCGAAAATAACACCATCAGATTCAGCGTATCGGAACGCAACCGCATATGGTTAAAACTCCTATCTGCAAAAATGCGGGCTTTATGCCCCCTTCCGTGCCATCCCCCCCAAAAAAAATCGTTTTGATCAAAATTTAGAGATACCGAATCCATTTTGTTCACTGTAGTTGAGAGACCCAATAACTTTTCCTTTGGAGTTAATTTGACCTCCCACAGCCCCTGGGGAAAGGTTTTGAAAATATATAATTTTCCCATTGTTTACGTATAATATCTGCTATTTTGAAGTATGCATTCTTTTTTCGGGTAAAGGATTGAATTCGGGTAAAGAACTTTCCATTGGGCAGCATATTTCCGGGGGATAAAATTTCAAGGGGAAATTTCACACTAGGGGGATTGGCCAGAATTCCTAAACAAAATTCTTTTTATATTCTTTAAGTTTCTCTTTGTAAACCCAATCTTACGTGTGGAGATGTTAAGGGTAATTGTCCGGGATAAATTTTTAATGGTATCGAATTGTCTAGACAATTGTTCCGGGGAGAGGAATAATTTTCCATGGAAGTGGAGCTGGATTTCCTGATATTTTTAAAAAACCCTTTGAAATAAAATATTTTTTTCCGTCTGAAAGTATGCCTAAGGCTTAACTTACTTGACTTATCGCTCCTTCTCAGCAGGGTCGCCAGCGTCGAGATAACTGGTTGACAACGCCGTTAGTCTTCTCCATGTAGCCCTGTCCAGGGCTAAGGATGGGGTGTCATTTGGGTTCATGTTGCGATTAAGCAGGCGTTGGTTTATTACATCAGCCAATCTAGTGTGAGGCCTTCCTCTAGGGTGTTTCCAGCCATTTTTCCAAGGGATTGAAGTCCGAGATGATCCCTGCGGGGGTACTTAGCGAGAGACGGAGTAGGTGGCCGTACCACCTTAGAGAGCGGACTTCTACTTGGGTAGAGAGGCTCACAGGCCTGAAGGTCTTCAGGCTGGCCCCCCCCAAATTTCGTGAAATGTTTAATTTCCCCATGGTTTCTTGGGATTTCTGGCAAAAATAGGACATTTATTAAGAATCTAGATACATGTGTGAAGCCTTTTTTCGGGATTTTAGAGCATGCAATTATTCGGTAAAGTCACTGCCCAATTATTAACCCATTTTCTGTCTAACTTTTTACCCTCTTTGAAGTAATTAGTGACTGTACTGTTATTTTTTTTTGTAAAGAAAGTTTGCTTTCCACATCAAAATAGAATTATCCTTGATATTAGGGTGTTTATCCTCCCCCACCCCTTTCAGGATAAAGTACAGCTTTTAATGGATTAATTTTGGAAACTATCCATTTTCATTAAAATCAATGTTTTCGCAATAGAAGAACTACCCCCCCCCCCAGAACATCCATATTACACTTTTAACCCTGAAATTACCCTTTCAATGGGATATAATAGATTAATCACTGGTTCTAAATCGCTATGAACATAACCTGAGCCTAAAACGTACTTTTGAGGCTCTGGAACTGATCGTATATGGTTTCTCCATTCGCTGTTTTCAGGCTTGTGAGCGCCATGGTGTGTTGGCCAGTCAGCTAACGCAAGATCTTGAATATGGCACCTATGTCTTTCTTTTGGGCAGCTTGCCCGAGCTCAGTGGATTTGTATTCGATGAAGTTTTTCTTGGCCTTGTGTAGCATAGAGTTGCGCTGTCTGTAGAATGTCATATCTGCTCGCAGTCTCTGCTCGATCACTTCGAACGTCTGGTTGCACATATATGAAGGAGGTTGCCCCCTCTTTCTTTACGCTTACGTTTGAATTTAGTCCGGATTCTGTAAGAACGACTTCCGAAACGTAATTGTAGTTTAAATAGAACAATGGGAAGCTTAAGTACTGAAAAACTTCAACGTGAATAGTCGGGTGTTTAGAGGGGACCATCACTTTTTTATGTTATCTTTCTATTCGTTTTCATTTTTAATGTTACCCCTTGCTTCCAGGTGATTTTTTTTAATAAATTCCTGGTGTAAGTTCATGTTTGCTTGCCGAAGAATATTCATTAATTTTGAGAAATCATTGCACATGTTTTTGCTCTGTATGTGATTATTGCCTTTCTATGCTTTATTTTTGTCGTCTTTCTGAAAATGAATGACATAAAAGTCTCGTTTTCGGGCTAAGACAATAAAGCAACAAAATAATATAAAACCTAAAGTAACAAAGTTTCTGAGTGTAATTCAGCCTATTTTTTAAATTTGAAAACAGTTTTGAGGTTTTGTCCGTTTTAGCTATGAGTTCCAATCCAGAGCTCTGGCTCTACAGCCTACTCTGTTAAAAACTTGATTTACTGCGCGGATCCAAGCCCTTCTTAAGCCTGAAAAAAAAGCTATAACCAATTTTAGGTCCCAATTTTTTGCAGCGAAATTTCATTTTGAACGTGCCCCCGAAAATCCCCCAAATCTTGAAGACTAGTCTCCGAAAACTCCCCGAATTTTCAAAACCTGTCCCCGACTTTTGAGATTCGAGAGTGGAAGCCCTGATTACATATACATATTGTACTTGTACTTGCGTAGTCACCGAAAGAAGCTGATAAGATTGAGTAGAAATTAAAAAACATTCTTGCCTCAATATTTACTTTTGTTTTAGGATGGTATTTATTGTGCAAAAATGCAAACGCTTTGTATGCAAACCAAACAGGAGCTGTATCAACGTCGGCTCCTGATCCTGTCCCCCAACTAGATGGAAGGACACGACAGGTGCCTTCTTAGTCATGGCAAATATTCAGGAAGATGTCCACATCCTTGCAAGAGACCGGTCCAAATGGAGGCACCATGTAGCATCACTCTCGAAGCTGGAAGCATTTCGGCAGGAGCATTAAGTCTTCTTTAACTTAACCACTTTTGTCAATAACTTAAACGGATATATTAACCATTCGATTTAAGAAAAAACAAGGCTGCAGAACTTACTGACAAACATTTTGTTTGGATATCATACCGACTCTACGAAGCTTATTTGCTAGTGGGCTGATTCCTTGGGAAGAAAATGAAAATCCAAGAATCTCTAAATTCTCTATACAAGCTTAACCTCTTTGTACCCAATTTCACATCACACTCCAATTTTCCAAATACTCTCCGTATCTCCAAGATTCTAAAACTTAATTTTCATTACCTGATTATAAGGTACCTATCATTTTATTTTATTACACTCACTGGTAGCGCAAATAATTTTACCACTTTCCCGGACAATTAACTAATTCGTCACTTTCACTTTTTATCCTATAAGTCTAACATACTACTTTATCTTTGTATCCCCTACCAATTTACGCATATCTAATGCTTTGACCTTTGATGGAATTCTTCATCGTGTTCTATTTATATTATCAAAAATTCTGCAACAGCCCCTGCCATTCACATTTCTCTTCTAAACAATATTTTCCACGGACATAAGCGTTTTACAACCCTATAAACTGCTTCAAATTATTGCACTCATTCTTCAATAGACATCATTTTTATATTAGCTCATGACCCCTCTACAAAAGAATGTAAAGCTATCCCTTCCGGAAAAAAAACTGGAGTACCGAATTCAAACTTAGCTAATTCCTTCAAAAAAAAAAATTCCTAAAATGTTTTCCATTAAATATACCTCTGTCAACACTTTTTCCAATTCGTCTAAACTTATAAAATTTATAAAAGAAACTTTGTACTCAAAAATTTAATAAAAATAACTCGCAAATACATTAGACCAAGGCCTTACTTACAAATATACAAACTTTGTTTACATTCCTAATGCCATCGGTAAACTTTAGCGTATCAAAAGGGTTTTACAACTTTCGTTAGAAATTTTACAATTACACGGGGATCCTATTTCATGCAATCGAAGTTTTGTGGGACACAAAAAGAAGGTGAAAAGCTTACAATAAATTTAAGTTTAAAAATAACACTTCTAACAAATGTCCTATATCACGGTGCGAACAAGCATGACCTACTTAATCACTTTTCTTTGGATGACTGTATGCAACAATATAACGAACAACAACAGTAGCTAGCAGAACGGCGTCGCCTGACAAAATTCTTGGTGAAGAATCAAATAAAATTTTATCTTCTTAAGCACAAATGGCTTTTAGTAGAAATTGGCTTCGCCGATGGCGGATGGAAAACTTAAGAAACAACACTTTCTGGAGGGGAGGGGGCATGGGCCCAGCGACAACTCCTTTAAACATACATGTAAGAACTTCTTAAGAAGTTCTCTTACGATCAACAATATTTTCAATTAGTAGCAAATGTTGTGGTCCAGTGTAGTGGGAATTTTAACTGTTTTGACTGAATCATTTGCTATGTCTTCCATGGGGAGGGTCTGCTTTAATTGATATTTACACACACACACAGGCACACAAACGTGACGGACACACGTGTGTCCGTCGGAACGGCGTTGGCCTTGTCGTGACTACGAATGCAAAAAATGCCTTAAATCATCCATCAAATCGGAGGATAATAACAGTATGTTTTTTAATACAAACATAGAAAGCGGAGTGTAATAGTGCATTACGCCCTTGCTAAGGATGATGACGAGTCTACCAAAGACCAGTTTTATTCTCAGCTGTCAGCGCTATTGTAACGGATGTCGTCCACCGATATTATCACACTTCTGGGTGAATTCAACGCCACTGTCTCAGACCCTCTTGGCGCATAACATGACTTTAAAAAGTCTAAAATTTGGAAACTTACATCCTTTCTCGAATAGAGTAAGAACCAGATTTAACAGATCAATATTTAAACTTGATCATATCGATCCAGAGATGTATTTCAGTTTAATTCTTCTAATTTTACAGAAGAAAAAACGAAATTATGAATAATTTTACAAGTAAAAAAAAAATCAATAACACGACGCGTGTCCAAAGAATGGTTTCTGGATAATCAAAAAATCGAATACTGGCATGTTAATAAATTGAAAGGGAGTAGCCAATCCGGACTAATCCCAGTTAAAGATAGAAATGGGGCCACAATTAGTGATAAGGAAAAGTTAAAGAAAGATGGGTGGAACATTTTGAGAATGTGCTAAACAAGATACAACAGCAGGAAAAGATATAGATGAAAATGAAAAAGTTTGTGATACCTTGGATGTGAAGGAAGATTTGTTTAGCGAGGAAGAATTAGCTCAGTACTAAAAGGATTAAAAATAATAAGGCCCCAGGTGCTGATAGTATGATTAATGAGTTTCTTAAATATGGCGGCTCTGAGGTTAGGAATAAGCTACTTAAGATTATGAACATGATCTTTGAAAAAGGGGAAGTACCCAATGATTTTAGGAAAACCTCAATTTAACCACTGTATAAGAAAGGTGACAAGAGTGAGTATCGTAATCATCGAGGCATTAGTCTGGTCTCTATAGGTAGCAAATTACTTAGTAATATGATACTTTTTAGACTGAGAGATTCTGTAGACAAAGTTTTAAGGGAAGAACAATGCGGTTTTAGAAAAGGTAGAGGATGTGTCGACCAAGTTTTCACTCTTAGATTAATAATTAAGATTAATTTAATTAATCCCTTATTAGATTAATTATTAAATTAATCCCTTCGTTGTCAAACACCCTTTGGTCCTAGTTTTATAGACTATCAGCAAGCTGTCGATTCAGTTGATAGAACAGCGTCAGCATAGGTCTTATCCTTATATGGTATAACAGGCAAATAAGACCTAACAAAGGTCTTACCGTTATATGGTATACCAGAAAAATACATTAAAGTGATTTGTGCTATGTACGCGAATAATACTGTTGTGGTTAAGGTAGGAAATGAGGTTAGCAACTGTTTTTGTATTAAATCAGGAGTTAAACAAGGTTGTGTTCTATCCCCCTTTATATGGATCATTTTAATGGACTTCGTCTTAAGGAGCACAGGATAGGCAATTGGAGACCATGGAATCGAATGGGGAAGAAGAACGCTCCTGGACTTAGATTATGCTGATGATTTAAGCATATTAGATGAAAGTGTGAGCAAAATGAATATATTTTTAGAGGTTTTGCGAGTTCAGGGTGCTAAAATAGACTTGAAAATTAATATAAGAAGACTAAGTCACTAAGGCTAGGAATTAGTGAAGATGAACAGGTGACATTAGGTAACGAAAACATTGATCAGGTTGGGAGCTTCAGTTACCTTGGTAGTATTATTAGTAAAGATGGTGGGAGCAGTGAAGATGTTAAAAGTAGAATAGCTAAGGCTCAGGGTGTTTTTTCACAGTTCAAAAAAGTTTAAGAATAAAAAGATAAGTCTACAAATCAAGATTAGAAAATTGGAAGCTACAGTGATGACAGTGGTCAAATATGGCTCTGAAGCATGGGCACTCCAAAAAGCAGATGAAAATTTACTAGATGTTTTCCAGAGAAATTGCCTACTGATTGTTCTGGGTACCCGGCTGACTGACCGTATTTCAAACAGTAGATTGTACGAAAAATGTGGTTCAATCCCGCTTTCTAGGGCTATAATGAAAGAAAGGTCGAGATGGCTAGGCCACGTTCTACGGTTGAAGGATGACGGATTACCGAAGATTGTCCTTTATGGCCAACCGTCTGGGGCTACACGGAAAGCATGTCGTCCTTGTCTGGGTTGGGAGGATGTCCTAAATAAAGATTTAAAGGAAATGGGAACTTCCTGGGAGGGTGTAAAGAGAGAGGCTTTAAATAGATTAGGTTGGAGGAGGAGCGTGCGTAGCTGTGTTGGCCTCAGGCGGCTTGGTGCTGTAGTGAGTTATTAGTAGTAGTAGTAAAAAATCGAAAATCTGGATTTCAGGTTATTTTATCAGAAAATTTAAATGCTTCTTTTCTCAAATTATTTTGAACTAGGACTTCTTTGTTAAAATTAATTTATTATTTCTTTTAAGTAATAATTTTAGTGTTATTATTAATGCAAATGAATTTATTACAAATAAACAATCTATACAAGTTTTAACAAGAGCCATTTTTCAGAATGAAAATCGTTACTAGTGTCAAAATGTTGTATATGCTTCCTCTTTAGTGTATTCGCTTGAACTTAATTTTAATGTTCTGTTTCATCGTTTTGTTTTAGTTTGGAAGAAATTGGTGAATGCTCTCGCGTTTTATACAAGGAACAACGTGATAAGCCAAACCGACCAAAATATGTTAGAGGTGTTACATAACGCTATGACAGACCTAACATTGTCAGACGAATTCCGTAACTTTATTCTAAACGCGTTTTTGCAGCTACGGTTCTCTGAGGACTCCTGAAACACCCTCTGCAATCTAGGGCTGCATAATAGCCTATTGCGCATTATCGAAAACTATGCGAAAGATAATGAGTTTGATGTTTGCTTTCTTGCAAAACCAAAATCTGAGCTAACTGAAACTGTAGTAGAAGAATCTGGTCCTGGATGCTCCTATTACTCCCCTCCATCAAGTTCTAGTCCCCCTCTCTGTCCATCGTCTGATGTTATTCAGAGCTATGACTATGCTAGTGAACCTGAAAATGAAGATGAATCAAGTGTTGCGGATAGAGAAGTTGAGGAGAAACGATTTAAACGAGATGAAAGTATTCTGAACCTGGACGAGTTGGTTCGTCAAAGTCCAAAACGATTAAAAAGCTCCAAAATTACTGTCGATGATAGTATTTCAGCTCCTTTAGATTGGAGCTTGAGGCTTCTAAATAAAATCCACTGTAGAGGGAAAAAAAAAAAAAAAAAAAACATCGAAGAGGATTTAAAAGCTCTTAAAGTACTTGCTACGTATATCGACTCTGTGAAAGAACCACTGCCTGAATGCCGTAGTATTCTTAAAGTAATCATAAGTAACACGAACCTCTCGGATCATTTCTGAAGGCTTTGTTATCCGTTTAGGTAAATTGAAAATCCAATGTAGTTGTGACAGACATAGCAATATAAATCAAATTGCTGAGGAAGCTCTTGAATCAATTTCAGAAAGCGCTGCCACTGCCTACGGTCTCTATGAGATGAGACCCTTGCTGAAATCACATTTATTGGATATAGCAGTTTCTCTACCTTACCTTAAAATGTAAGCTTACCTTAGTACCCTTTTCTCTGAGTTTGTAACTCACTTTTCACCAAAAATCTTTCGCAAAAATTGCTTGCCTTCTTTTTCTTATTTTATTAGAAGAGCAATATTTCTGGACTAAAGCGTTAATATAAATAAAAGAGAAACGCCTGATGAATTGTTTAAATTTTAACACTCTTGTTTAAATTTTAACCCTCTTGTTTAAATTTGAACCCCTGGTCTGAATTAGTCCTATTTTCTGAAAAAAGTGTACTATTTTGAATGAAACAAGAAAAAACCAACATGGGCAAAATTCCTTTATATTTCAGATGGATCCATTCGTAGCTCTGTAACTAATGGTTTAGAGTAATTTGTCGCATAAAATAAAAAATGAGGATGGTAGGCCTACTTATGGTATTTCCCCCAAAATCTGAATAGAGTACGATTACAAAAACGTTAAGGATTAGGCACAGAACTTTGATCCACACCATGTGCACATCAACACTAACGGATTACACTTATTTTCCAATAAAGCGTTAAAAACGCTTTATTGGAAATTAAAAACAGCACGTTAAAAAGCACGTTTATTGGAAATTAAAAACAGCACGTTAAAAAGCACGTTATGTTTTTACGTTAAAAACAGCATCACAAATAACTGCCAAAGAATGTTCCCTGTAGTTCAACATAGTTGTCACCAAATCTGGATCATTACTGTCCACTATTTTTATCAGAAAGATCACTTTTTCAGATTCAAAATCTCTAATATCACAAGAAAAAATATTTACATACAGCTCGGCAACATTTTCAGATGTAACTTCTGATGAAACCAAATCAAACACAATATCACTAACAAGATCACCGATAAGGTTTGATCAAAGAAGTACAGCATCTCTCGGTCATCTCTAGAATATATAATTAGAAGATTAATCCCTTTATATAACACATAAAAAAGAACACTATTAAACGTAAAAAAAGAAAATAAAACGAACAATCCCTATGAAGCCAATAAAAAAAGACAAAAAAAGACAGCTCAATAAAATTATGCAAACCAAAAGTAGCCATTATATTCTACAAAGAGAGTTTATAAAACAAATGGCATATCATTTTTATTCCTATAAAATTGGTCTAAAATACTTCGTTTTTATTGCCAGCAAGACGCTGTTGATGAAGAAAAAAATTATAGTTAAAAATATAAAAATTAATATAAAAAAAAAATATAAAAAAATAATAAAAATTATATAAAAAAATTATAGAAAAAAATTATTTGCTTTCAACTAGAGTGCATGACTGAACAAATCATGATTGACTGTTGGCTATTAAAAGTGCTAAAGATTTCTGCTAAATCTAAATCTAAACTGAATTCTAAGATGTGAAATTATGTTTTTAGATTGAAGCGTTTACCAAACATGCCAAGAATAATATTCAGCTATCAAAGATATGAGAATCGCCATATCATAGTAGGACAAGAACTGGTTATCGATAAAGCGATTTTTCACGCCAAAAGGCTTGTTTTATATTCGAGAAACATTTAAACTTAGCAACAGCAACTCACAGATTGGCAAAAATTGTTCAGCTTCTCAGAAACTTTATTCAAAACATGTTGGAAGGCACTGAAATTATATGTGTTGATATTATTTACTTTTCTAGAATACTAGCTATTTTGCATAACAGATTCCTCTAGAAGCTAGCATTTTTTGGGCTCTCCTTTACGTAAATAGATTGCTGCTACATTGGTTCATCTGGCTCTGAATTCACAAAGAAGAAAAATAAAGGAAAGGAAATGGGAATAACATACAATGCTATTTAGGATGCCTTTCTAGACCACTTTCTTCAAGACAATTAGAAAAATTGTGAGTTAATATTGTTATACAAAAACTTAGCGTCCAAGTCTTTCTTTTTGCGGAATTCAGCTATCAGAAAAAGGTTCACCCCAAAATGCTACAGAACAAACGACAAGCGCAGTCAGATTTTATTTTACTACTTTTGTATAATTGCAATCCTGAATCGGAAACTTCAGGTGCGAAAGTAAGTCACTTTTTTTTAGAAAGTTCTACTTTTAGCAAAGGTTAGAGAGTTTAGAAAGTAAGTCACTTTGTAAGAAAGTTTAGAAACCTTTTCTCAAAGGTTAGCAATCATAAAACAGCCTCAGCTACTCAAAAACGATACTGAGCACATGGTCGGTGTTGCCAGATTATCTATTACTCCCTACATATAATTACAATACAAATTAGAAATTTCAGGTGCAAAATTTTGATCCTAAATGTCATAGAAAAAAAGTCGAATATTGAACAAGTCTTTTTCAAATAGTCTGGTAAATCATACTAGGTCTCAGAGTTTCATAGGCGTCATGCTCAAGCCCATATTTACTAGTTATTCATTAGTCAAAATATTGTTCTTCTAATAAAAAAAAACAAAAAAAACAAGGCAAACAATTTTTGCCAAAGATTTTTGGTGAAAAGTGAATTACAAAGTCAGAGAAAAGGGTACTAAAGTAAGCTTACATTTTAAGGTAAGGTAGAGAAACTGCTATATCCAATAATTGTGATTCCAGCAAGGGTTTCATCTGATGGAGACCGTAGGAGGAGGCATCTGCTTCTGAAATGGATTTAAGAGCTTCCTCAGCAATTTGATTTCTATTACTATGTCATAAATACTTTAAAAGCTTTTAAATCGTCTTCAATGTTTGTTTTTTTTCACTATCCAGTGGATTTTATTTAGAAGACTCAAGCTCCAATCTAAACGAGCTGAAATACTATCATCGACAGTAATTTCGGAACAATTTGATGGTTTTCGGCTTTGACGAACCAACTCGTCCAGGTTCAGAATACTTTCATCTAGTTTAATTCGTTTCTTCTCAACTTCTCTATCCGCAACACTTGATTCATCTTCACTTTCAGGTTCACTTGCATAGTCATAGCGCTGAACAACATCAGACTATGGACAGAGAGGGGGACACTTGATGGAGGGGAGTAATAGGAGCATCCAGGACTAGATTCTTCTACTACAGTTCCAGTTACCTCAGATTTTGGTTTTACAAGAAAGCAGCCATCAAACTCATTATCTTTCGCATAGTTTTTGATAATGTGCAATAGGGTATTATGCAGCCCTAGATGGTACAGAAGGTATGCAGCCCTAGCTGGAATTGCAGAGGGTATTTAAGGAGTCCTTAGAAAACTGTAGCTGCTAAAACACGTTCAGAATAAAGTTCCGGAATTCATCTGACAATGTTAGGTCTGTCATAGCGTTTATGTAACACCTCTAACATAGTTTGGTCGGTTTGACGTATCACGTTGTTCCTTGTATAAAACGCGAGAGCCTTCACCAATTTCTTCCAAATTAAAACAAAACGAAAAAACAGAACATTAACATTAAAATTAACTTCAAGATCGAATACACTAAAGAGGAAGCATTTTGACATTAACAAGATTTTCATTCTGAAAAATGACTCTTGTTAAAACTTCTATAGATTGTTTACTTATAATAAATTTATTTATACTATCCTTTGCATTAATAATAGTTCTAAAATTATTACTTGAAAGAAATAATAAATTAATTTTAACAAAGAAGTCCTAGTTCAAAATAATTTAAGAAAAGAAACATTTAAATTTTCTGATAAAATAATCTGAAATCCATATTTTGGATTTTTTGATTATCCAGAAACCATTCTTTGGACACGTCGTATTATTGATTTCCTTACTTGTAAAATTATTCATAATTTCGTTTTTTATTCTGTAAAATTGGAAGAATTAAACTGAAATACATTCGTGGATCGATATGATCAAGTTTAAATATTGACCTGTTAAAGCTGGTTCTTGCTCTATTCAAGAAAGGATTACTTATAATAAATTTATTCATAATATCCTTTGCATTAATAAAAGCACTAAAATTATTACTTGAAAGAAATAATAAATTAATTTTAACAAAGAAGTCCTAGTTCAAAATAATTTGAAGAAAAGAAACATTTAAATTTTCTGATAAAATAACCCGAAAGAGGACACGAAATTATATCACAAATCAGTCTTAGTCCAGCAAAAAACCTTTCCATGAGCAAATGGATATGTGTGGGAGTGTCAAAAGTTTAAAAAGTATTGTTTATGCTTATTACTAAGTACAGTTTCTGCTGATTTTACTGACAGTAAAACAGAGTTTTACTTTAGCTGAGTAAAACAGGTTTACTGCTGATGATGAACACTGTATATGTGTTCGAAATATCCAGTTAAATAATTTTATATCTATTCACTGTCAATAAAAAGGTTTCATCCCTATTTTGAACTGTTTTACTTTCGTCATGGAAAGGCAGTGTGGTCTTTGAAGTTATCTGCACCAAGGAGTTACCCATTAGTCAATGTAAGTCTGAGCTACGTGTGGGGCTGCTTGGTAAGTACACCTTCGAAACAGACTGAGATTGACGGGACTAAATTGACAATAATTGTTTATTGCTTTTTTTGCTTCGGAATCACGATATTATGTTTTGTATTGTGTATGAATTATTTATGTATGTTTTTTTTTTCGGTACACGGTTTCACCTTTCTGCTTATTATAGGTTATACTTATTATTTGTTTTTTGTTTCTTTTATTTTGTTCTTTTCTTCTATTTTTTTCTTTTTCGTTAGTATCATACCCTCGCAAGCGACGCTTTTGGTGTGATACCGATACATTTTGTTTCTGGCTTTTTTTTTATAATAAATTTTTATTACTACTAACTGTCCAGTAGCCATTTGAATTTATTCTTTCTTTCCAAGAAAAGAAACGAAAAGCAAGTATTAATTTTCAAACCTTTCTTAAATAAATCTAGTCACTCATCTAGTTTTTGTGACTTAGAAAAAGGCCATTTTAAAATACTTATACCCCCAGGACATAACTTACAACCCTTGCACTGAGGGCTTTGGGAGGAGAGTTGTCAACCTTAAAGGCATAATTTCCAGATATTTTAGCTACTCTGAACAAAATGGCTATCTCAAAATTTTGATTAGATGTGTTTGGAGAAATGGTGGGAATGGGAGGGGGTCAGCTGCCCACCAATCACTTTAGACTATTAACAAGAGCTAAGAGCTCATATGGCACTTGTGACGAGGCGAAAAGAGCTAAGAGCCAAGAGATCATATGGTATGAGCTCTAACAAAATTCTATGAATCAATAGATTGATTTAAAAAGGAAAATAAGAGGCTTAATGCCGGTCAAGATTTAAAATAAGAGCTCTGAGTCACAAAGTCCTTCTAAAAATCAACATTCATTAAGATCCGATCACCCACTCGTAAGTTACAAATCCCTAATTTTTTCTAATTTTTCCTCTCCCTTTTGCCCCCCAGATGGTCGAATCTGGAAAAACGACTTTATCAAGTCAAATTGTGCAGCTCCCTGACACGCCTACCAATTTTCATCGCCCTAGCACGTCCAGAAGCACCGAACTCGCCAAATCACTGAGCCCCTCCCCCCAACTCGCGAATCCAGTACGATTCTGTCAATCACGTATCAAGGACATTTGTCTATTCTATCCACCAAGCTTCATCCCGATTCCTCCACTCCAAGTGTTTTTCCAAGATTTATCCTTCTAAATAGAGACACAATATTCTTCTAAATATCAAATTTCATGGAGATCCAATCACCCGTTCGTAAGTTAAAAATACCGCATTTTTTCTAATTTTTCAGGATTAACCCCCCCCCAACTACCCCAAAGAGAGCGGATCCATTCTGGTTATGTCAATCATGTATCTAGGACTCGTGTTTTTTTTTCCCACCAAGTTTCATCCCGATCCCTCCACTCTAAGTGTTTTCCAAGTTTTAGGTTTCCCCCTCCCAACTCCCCCCCCAATGTCACCAGATCCGGTCGGGTTTAAAATAAGAGCTCTGAGCCACGATATCCTTCTAAATATCAAATTTCATAGAGATCCGATCACCCGTTCGTAAGTTAAAAATACCTCATTTTTTAATTTTTCAGAAATACCCCCCCCCCAACTATCCCTCCACTCTAAGTGTTTTCCAAGTTTTAGGTTTCCCCCTCCCAACTCCCCGCCCCCGTCACCAGGTCCGGTTGGGATTTAAAATAAGAGCTCTAAGACACGATATCCTTCTAAACATCAAATTTCATTGAGATCCGATCACCCGTTCGTAAGTTGAAAATACCTCATTTTTTCTAATTTTTAAGAATTACTCCCCCCCCCCAACTACCCCAAAGAGAGCGAATCAGTTCCGATTATGTCAATCATGTATCTGGGACTTGCGCTTATTTTTCCCATCAAGTTTCATCCCGATCCCTCCACTCTAAGTGTTTTCCAAGATTTTAGGTTTCCCCCCTCCAACTCCCCCCAATGTCATCAGACCCGGTCGGGATTTAAAATAAGAGCTCTGAGACACAATACCATTCCAAACATCAAATTTCATTAAAATCCAATCACCCGCTCATAAGTTAAAAATACTTCATTTTTTCTATTTTTTCCGAATTAACCGGCCCCCCACCCCCCTCCAGATGGTCAAATCGGGAAAATGACTATTCCTAATTTAATCTGGTCCGGTCCCTGATACGCTTGCCAAATTTCATCGTCCTAGCTTACCTGGAAGTGCCTAAAGTAGCAAAACCGGGACTTTAGGTTCCCCCCTTCCAACTCCCCCCAATGCCATCAGATCCGGTCGGGATTTAAAATAAGAGCTCTGAGACACAATATCATTCCAAACATCAAATTTCATTAACATCCAATCACCCGCTCATAAGTTAAAAATACTTCATTTTTTCTATTTTTTGCGAATTAACCGGCCCCCACTCCCCCCCAGATGGTCAAATTGGGAAAACGACTATTTCTAATTTAATCTGGTCCAGTCCCTGATACGCTTGCCAAATTTCATCATCCTAGCTTACCTGGAAGTGCCTAAGGTAGCAAAACCGGGACCGACAGACCGACAGACAGACAGACCGACAGAATTGGCGATTGCTATATGTCACTTGGTTAATACCAAGTGCCATAAAAAGGGTTCTAGCCCTTTCAGTTTTTAATCTAATGAGCCCTTTTCGAATCTTCTATACTAACTCCATCGATACGAAGTGCCCTGGTAAAAAAAATTAATAATAATTACATTGTGCCCACATCGCTCTGTACTTAAGACAGCGCTATTGCGCTGCCTATGATGTACTCTTTGTGCTCCAAAAAAATATTTAAAGTTATTTTTAAGAGTCATATGGTAAAACAGATTAAATAAAACCAAACTACAGTTTTTCTTATATAAATACTACTACTACTACTAGTAACTCACTGCAGCACCAAGCCGCCTGAGGCCAACACAACTACGCACGCTCCTCCTCCACCCTAATATATTTAAGGCCTCCCTCTTTATACCCTCCCAGGAAGCTCACATTTTTTCAATTATTTATTTATGACATCCTCCGAACCAAGACGAGGACGACCTACTTTCCGTGTAGCCCCAGACGGTTGGCAATCTGTCATCTTTCAGCCGCAGAACGTGGCCTAGCCATCTCAACCTTTCTTTCATTATAGCCCTAGAAAGCGGGATTAAACCACATTTTTCGCACCATCTACTGTTTAAAATACAGACGGTCAGCCGGGTACCCAGAATAACCCATAGGCAATTTCTCTGGAAAACATCTAGTAAATGTGTCCACTTTTCGGAGCGCCCATGCTTCAGAGTCATATTTGACCACTGTCATCTTCCAATATTCCAATGTAGCTTCCAATCTTCCAATGTAGCTTCCAATATTCCAATATTAGTTTGCAGACTTATCTTTCTATTCTTCCCAACTTTTTTTTAACTGTGAAAAAACACCCTGAGCCTTAGCTATTCAACTTTTAACACCTTCACTGCTCCCACGGTCTTTAATAATAATTAAATAAAAAAACAAGTTTTTTGAAATGAAAGTAAGGAGCGACATTAAAACTCAAAACGAACAGAAATTACTCCGTATATGAAAGGGGCTTTTCCTCCTCGACACCCCGCTCTTTACGCTAAAGTTTTTTATTGTTTTAAAAAGTAGAGTTGCGAGAAAGAATCAAACTTTAGCGCAAGGACTCCTATACACACTAGTATCTTGTTGATTATGTTTACAATAACATAATCAGTAAGGTTGCTATCTTACCATCACGTGAATACCATGTCAACTTATGGGCAATTTTATGACCAAACACCGTATTGGTTCCAACTAGGTTATTATACCTACAAAATTGCAAAAATCTATAGGCATTACTGTTCTCCTTTTCTACACCAAATTTACCTAGGCTAGGATACCATCTATCCCTATTTCTACCAACCTGGGCGTTGAAATTTTCAAGCAAAAACACCACATTTCTACCTGGTACCCTGTCTATTTGCTCCTGTAACTGTAAGTAAAATTCATCTGAGTCACTATTGTCTCCGTCAGTTGGTTCAACAGGGGCATATACTACTACAACTTATACCCTGAACTCTTTTGTCATAAAACGAGCAATTAGTATTCTATTATTAATATGTTCCCAGCCTAAACAAGACTTAGCAGCTTCCTTATTCATCATGAGCCCTACTCCCTGTCTATGTGCCCCATCCTTCCGACTTGAGTAAACAAATTCTATGTCACCTAATTTCATTCTTCCTACCCTTGGGATATGAGTTTCTGAAACTCCTAATAAACCCAGTTCAAACCGTCTGAATTCGTCAGTCAAAATATCAATACGATAGTCATTTTTTAACGTCGTGACATTCCAATTTTCATGTTCTTTAAATTATTGAAATTATTTTGGCCTCCGGAAAAGCAATGATTCAGGATACCAGTGCAGGACCGGGACCAACATATCTTCACAAGTCTACATCGAAGCGCTTAAGCCGGCTTAGAACCGGACAGCAAGAAGTCCCTGGGCCCTCCAGTAAGTTGGAGGCTTTGTGAAATCCTGGGCCCATCTTGGCCACAACATGGTTTTCAGCACTTGGCGATGCTCTTCTATCAACAAGAGTCGAAATCCTGCACAGACAGTCCAAAGCCTATTACCTCCGACTCATTATATATTCATGACTACAAATATTAGGCTACCACGGGGAGGCAACCCACAGTAGATAATTTAGCTAGGAAGAGGTTTTTCAGCCCGAAAACGCCCATAAAAACAAACCAAGCCCAGAAAAATATCCAATAATCAGAATCCCGTGCGAGTGCTGTGTTGTTTATTAGGCTATAATTTCCTGAAGGGGCACCACTTCTCAAGTGGGAAAAGTTGACCGCAAGTTCCCCAGTCTTGCAAGTACCCCGAAAGGGTCGATGCAGCCCTTTAGATAGGCGGTTGTCCATAGATCAGGGCCTGCCCATAGATCTGGACCTTACGCCCTGTCGCAGTTGTCCTCCTATAGAGGATCCTCCCACGATGGTGTTCTGCATAACCATGCCATTTAACCCATTACTGGGAGAAGGTTTGTAACTCATGGGACGTGTGGAAACGCCAGTGGGCCCTGTTTAGTGTACATTTGATGGGCGTTCTTCCTCCCCCACCTGTATCTATGGCCCCAGGAGAGGGTGCCCTAGTTTCTGGACCCCCAGGGACAAGGTCCCCCTTGGTCATAGCCTCCTATGGAGGAACTCTACATATCTGTAGGGCATTCCCCTATCTGTTGTTCTCTGCCAAAACCTAGCATGATTATCTAATAATTAACTATATAATACAACTAATAAATAGTTGCAGTAAATTGCAACTTTATAATTAATTTAAACAATAAAGTGAAGGATAAAGATAACACATACAAGCTCTGTTGTCCTCTGCCAAAACTAGCATGCAAATTAATCATTAACCAACTAATGCAATTAGTTAATAGTTGCAATGAATTGCAAATTTCCTTTTAATTTATACCCTAAAATGAAGAAAAAATTAACACAAAAAAGCTCTATTGTCCTCTACCAAAACCTAGCATGTTAACTAATAATGAACTAACTAATTCAACTTCTGAATAGTTGCAGTAAATTGCAAATTTCCTTTTAATTTAGACTATAAAATAAAGAAGAAAGATAACACACATAAGCTCTGTTGTCCTCTGCCAGAACCCAGTATGTTAACTAACAATCACCTAACTAATACAACTAATTAATAGATATAATAAATTGCAATTTTCCTTCTAATTGAGTTTCTCTTGAGTTTTACCAAAGAGCCAAATACACAAAAGCTGTTCCCTCCTCAACGCCCAGCTCTTTACGCTACAGTTTTTTACTGTTTTAAAAAGTAGAGCCGAGAGAAAGAGTCAAACCTTTGCGTAAAGAGGGGGACGGTGAGGAGGGAACAGCCCCTTTCATATACGGAGTAATTTCTGTTCCTTCTAAGTTTTAATATCACTCCTCACTTTCGGTTAAAAAACTTGTTTTTTGAAATTTAATCGTTAAAAGGAATAGTTTGTTGGTTGCCATTACACTCTGGTAATCCAAATTTTTTATTATCCCTATTTCTTTCAAATATGAATTAAACAAACTCAGATAAATAAATGAGATATATTCTTAATAAATAGAAATTTTGTTAATAAATGAAAACATTGTTGAAATTTGGCCTGGAAAATTTTGGGGGACAGGAAGGAGTCACTAATCAAGATTTGCCCCAGGCGTAAGAGAGGCCAGAACCGCCACTGAGGTTAGGGGCTATTGAGAAGGAAACAAGTTAAGAAAACAATTCGTATTTCAAAATATGCAGATTGAATGTAACCAGTGGCGTCGTTGAGGGGGGTTTAGGTGCCCTTCCCCCAATAATTTGAAAAAACAATAATTTAAGTAGCTTTAGACACAAAAGCTTCTATTTTAGTATTGTAGCGAGGAGAGATGTGGGTAGAGTGTTAAGCCATATCAATGGTTTTTTTTTCCAAATTTGGCAAATTTATTTGCAGATCTTTGAAACCTCATAAATTGGGACTGAGCAAAACTGTGAATCTGAAAATAGTTTTATTGTACTGCATTTAAGCAGAAGATCTATTTTGCAAGGTTTCACTTTTATAACACAAAGATTTTTAAGGTCATCAAAGGTAAGGGCACTCTAGAAGGAGGAGTGGAGGCAGGTAATTCAAAATGCCTTCCCGGGACATAGTTCAGTCCGTAGTCCATCCCTGAAAGTTTCATTTTCCTAACCTAGCCCCTTTCCAAGATAGCGAAAAGTAGCTAAACTAAAATTTTACCATTATTTCCCTTAGTCTTAATAGTAAAATGTTATTTAGACATAAAAATTTGCAGGAATTGGAAAAAGAGTTGAAAATCCCTCAAAAATGGCGTCTTCTTTACTGTGATGTCGTTTTCGATGGATTTCAGGCTCGCTTTGAAAATTCCAACCAATTTCTTTTCAAAATAACAATCTACTATTAAGACTAATGAAAATATCCTAATAGCCTAATTAACCATACCTACATCAGCCACAAATAGCAATTTTTGACAGTTTTTTTTTATATACATATTTGTAAACTTTTGGTTAGGCTAATATTGACTGTTTTACATTTTTGGGGCACCATTAAGGGCTTATGTTGAAAACTACAGATTTACCCATGTTTCCTTCTCAATAGCTCAAATCTAGATCTTTACCAAGCAGAGTATTAGGCTATTTTCAAAAGAGTCCAAGACTCCTCAAAAATAGCTTCACAGCAAAAAAAAAAAAAAAAACACAATTGGAAATAACCATTGCTGAAAACCTTACACAATAAACTTAAGCCCCCCCCCCCACCCTGGAAAATCACACTTTGGCATAGGTAGCACTTTTTCTTTTCATTTTTTTGTTCAGTTTTTTTCTTTTTTACTATCAGGGCACTAAAATATTAGACTTCCTCAAGGGCTCATTTGAAAACTAGACCAATTTATATATCTAAGCTTAGCCTAATTAGTTTTTGATTAATTTTTAACTTTACATCATAGGCCTTGTCTAAAAACAAGGTTATAATGGATAATACAATTTTATCTAAAATATTAGCTTAGAAAAACGCACGCAATAGACAACAGACCATAGTTCTTAGCTGACACTAAACAATTGAAATGATCATGTTGTTTAGCGTTTAGCATATAATTCTTGCTCCGAGTAGCAACAGTTACAAATCGGGGTGTTCAATCTAGCGCGTCAAGCCGAAAATGTTTTATGACTCGATGGAAATATTTCAACCCATTAAGATGTGAAAAAAGTAACTAAAAGAAGTTGAAACCATGATAAATTGCTTTAATTACAAGCCGTCTAATGTTCCAAATTATTATTATAATAATAAAAAGCCGTCTAAGTGATATAAATCCTTTATATCAGACCGTATGTGAAAATAAGATGTGAAAATAGTAACTAAAAGAAGTTGAAACCATGAGAAATTGCATTAATTACAAGCCGTCTAAGTGATATAAATCCTTATATTTGAAATAAAACAAAAAGTTCAGTAGCTCTAGCAGAAATTAGTGGTCATTTTTTTTCGGGGGGGGGGGGGGGTCCATTTCCCAAAGGAAAAGGATATGTGTAAATTTTGCTGAAAAACAAAGAAGATGTAGTCTTCAGTGTCAAGAGGATTTTGTGTAATTTAACATATTTCCCATTTTGAGAGAAAATGGAAAGTTTACCGTCTACTGATGCTCTAACTGACTTTACTAACAAACATAGTTATAGGTTTTTGCAATTTACAACTACTGCAATTGCAATTACAATTCGAACTAAAAGTAAAAGAAATAATAGTGCTTGCGAAATTTGTTGCTCGATTTCCCTATGAAAAAGAGTTGAAACACGATTTGATGTAGAATGAATTAGATTCAGTCTCCGATTTCAATTATTTTGTGCATTTTAACAGATTTCCCCTTTTAAGGGGGGATAGAGGCCTATAGATCATCTGCGACCAGCTTCCTTAAAAAGATATGATCTTACTCTTCCCTATCAATACCCACAGCTAAGAAATAAGTCTTACAATTACGTCAACCTCTGCCCGTGTCGAGAGTATGCAGATGGTCTCTCTTAGGTTGTTCTTATAGCAGGGGGTCGATTGGTGGGCGAGGGACAGTTGCAGCCTAAACTTTTTACCTCCATTCCCCCTATTCTGGAAACAAGAGATTTTTAGTACTTTTTATTTAGAAACTACCTTTTTTAGTATTTGCACTAAAAAAAATCGGAAAAACAACAAAATTACTCTCCCTAGATTAAAAAACAAAAATTTTTTTGCGAACCAGACCCATACATTGTCATGGATTGACGTCCCTGTTTTCAAGTAGCCAAAATAAAGCAAAACGCAATCTATACTGCCAAAAAAGACTATAAAGCCAAAGACACCCCCTTAGAATAACGACAATGTGCATAGTATAAAAATCTATAATATTAAAAAAAAATGAAGTTTTTCTGACAAGAAGATTATTGTCAAACATATCTCCTCCATCATATTTTCTGGATTTCTCTCCCGCACCCCAACACCGAGTCGGTATTTTACAGCCATGTATATTTGTTTGTATTGTTATATTTGTATTGTATATTTCAATTATGTATATTCATCCGTACAGGTTTAGACAATATCATGGTACTGTCAAAATTTTAACTATAGGATAGACAGATGTGGTCCTAAATAGGGGAGAGGGGAACTGGCATGGGATCAACGTCTAAATTGGCTCCGCAATACATTGTTTTGGTAATATCGGGGTATCTTAAAAACATTCCCTGTCTCTGTAATACAGTCTAATATGCCTGGAATTAAGTAAACATACAAGGTTTTATATCTTCGGAATCGTTTCTCATAGATAAGGTTTTGCTACTTCAGATTTTAGAAAACATACCCGAAATATATTTCGATTACCACAAAAGTTCTGAATATACATATATATTCAGAAAAAAACACAAAAGTTATATATATATATATATATATATATATATATATATATATATATATATATATATATATATATATATATATATATATATATATATATATATGACTCTTAGCTGCACATTTTATGTTATGTTTGCCTCTGACTAATCCCAATGCCCAATGCGGCACTAATATTACTGAATCTTAAAAATACATAATTGACTAGTCCGTATCCATTTGGGGTACCCTGTTTAACACCCCCCCATCCCATTTTTTTCAAACAGTTCGTGGTAACGAACTGTAGTAAGGAGAGACCCGGCTCAATAATAAACGAAACTCTAAAAAACGCAATTTTGATACCAATAATTACATCAAAAGAATCTCATTTCAATGCTGATTTTAAATATATAAGTTTCATCAAGTTTAGTTTTACCAATCAAGAGCTACGAGCCTGAGAAAATTTTCCTTATTTTAGAAAATAAGGGTAAACACCCCTTAAAAGTGATAGAATCTTAACGAAAATCACACCATCAGATTCAGAGTATCAGAGAACTCTACTGTAGATTTCAAGCTCTTATCTACAAAAATGTGGAATTTTATATTTTTTGCCACAAGACTGATCACACATGCGTGTTTATTTGTTTTTTTGTTTTTTTCCCAGGGGTGATCATATCGACCCAGTGCTCCTAGAATGCCACGAGAGGGCATTCTAACTATGTCTTTGGGGACGACTTAATTCCCCAGTCCCCGTGGGAGGGGCTGCAAGTTACAAACTTTGACCAGTGTTTACATATAGTAATGGTTATTAAGAAGTGTATAGACGTTTCCAGGGGGATTTTTTTTGTTTGGGGCGAGGGTTATGTGGAGGGAACTTTCCATGGAATAATTGGTCATGGGGGAAAGAATTTCCATAGGCAAGATTTTCTAGCATTTAAAAAAAAATGGAAAAATAACTACGAAACAGCTTTTTCAACTGAAAGTAAGGAGCAGCATTAAAACTGAAAACGAACAGAAATTATTACGCATATGAGGGGTTCACCTCCTCCTAATACCTCGCTCTTTACGCTAAAGTATTTTTAGTAATTTCAACTATTTATTCTACGGCCTTTGTGATTCAGGGATTGGGACAAAATTTAAGCTTTAGCCTAAAGAGCAAGGTATTGACGAGGGGGCGAACCCCCACAAATGCGTAGTAAAAACTCACGAATATAGATGTTCGTTACTTAAAGTTAATTCATAAATTACTTATGTTTTTACTAATAAAAACGTTCGTAAAAAAAAAATAAGAAAAGTCCTAGTTGCCTTTTTAAGAAAACTAAAAATTGGATGGTAACTAGGCCTCCTCCCCCGTTCCTTGGTTTCTCAAGGTCGTCCAATCAAAACTATGAGAAAGCCATTTAGCCAAAAAAAGTAAATTAATATGCACATTTTGTTTTAATTATTCATGTGCGGGGAGCTAAAAACCGAAACATGCATTAATTTAAAAACGTTCAGAAATTAAATTAAAAAACAAGTTTTTTTAACTGAAAGCAAGGAGCGACATTAAAACTTAAAACGAACAGAAATTACTCCGTATATGAAAGGGGTTATTCCCTCTTCAATGCCCCGCTCTTCACGCTAAAGTTTTTTACTGTTTTAAAAAATAGAGTTGAGAGATAGAGTCAAAGAGATAGAGATAGGGTTGAGAGAAAGAGAATCAGGATGAATCTTGGTGGGAAGAATAAGCAAATGTTCATGATATATATGTGACGGAAAATAACCAGACCGGATCCGCTCTCTTTGGTGGAGTTGGGGGGGGGTAATTTGGAAAAACCGGAAAAAAATGAGATATTTGAAACTTACGAACGGGTTATCAGATCTTAATGAGATTTTATCTTTAGAATGATCTTGTGCTTTAGAATATTGGGGAGGGCTGGAGGGGGAAACCGGAAATCTCGGAAACCAGAAATCTTGGAAAACGGTTGGAGTGGAGAGATCGGGATGAAACTTGATGAGAAAAATAAACGCAAGTTATAGATACATGATTGACATAACTGGAACGGATCCGTTCTCTTTAGGGGAGCTGGGGGTTGTTAATTTGGAAAAGTTAGAAAAATTGAGGTATTTTAACTTAAGAACAGGTGACCTGATCTTAATGAAATTTGATATTTAGAAGGAACTCATGTCTCAGAGCTCCTATTTCAAATTCCGAACAGATCTGTTGAAATTAGAGGTAGTTGGATACGTGACTGACGTAACCAGACTGGATCCGCTCTCCATGGGCAAGTTAGGGGGTGGGATTCAGTGCTTTGGCAAGTTTGGTGCTTCTGGACGTGCTAGGACGATGAAAATTGGTAGGCATTCCAGGGAGCTGCACAAATTGACTTGATAAAGTCATCTTTCCCGATTCGATCCTCTGGGGGGCTGAAGAGAGAGGAAAAATTAGAAAAATTGAGGTATTTTTAACTCACAAGTAGGTGATTGTATCTTAATGAATTTTGATATTTAGAAGGACTTCGTGACTCAGAGCTCTTATTTTAAATCCTGACCGGCATTAAGCCTCTGATTTTCCTTTTAAAGCAATTTATTGATTCTTAGAATTTTGCCAGAGCTCATGCTATATGAGCTCTTGGATCTTGGCTCTTCCGACCTCGTCAAAAGTGCCATATGAGCTCTTAGCTCTTGTTCATTATTTTCTGTCATTTTCATTTGATTTGGAAAAATTGGTTCCGACTTTTATCCCTCCCCTCCAGGATCTTGACAAAATTAAGCCATTTGTTCGGGGAAGGATTTAGCTATCTAAAAGGTAGTCGTTACAAACCATGGACTGGATGACCTCTATTCCCTTTTGAATTTCATTTCCGTTATTTTAAATTCTATATTGCTTTGTATTAGAGGCAACGCTGTAGGGTTCCATACAGCATAGGCCATAAGCCTTCAGTGTCTTATTATTGTTTATTTATTATATTTTACTTTCCCACAGCCACTTCATACGGAAGGGATGATTGTATAGACTTTAGAGGGGGCTAATTCGATTAGAAATGGAAATTCTAGTGCCATTTAAAAGCGTCAAAAATGATCCGAGGGCAACTGGACTCCCCGAGCCATCTTTTCTGTAAATGCATAGTGTCAAAATTTTGAGAGTCATTTTGTTGAAACTAGTCCAAAGGTCGGGAAAAAAACTCTAAGGGTGACAAAAACTCCCAGGACCCAGGGGAACGATTTGCAAGCCATACAAGTATATAAGGTTTTTAATGAAGGGATGATCCTGTAAACTTCGAAGGGGGCTCATTTCATTGGAAATCGGAAGTTCTAGTGCCCATTTAAAGAGTAAAAAGTGATCGGAGGACAATAAGCCTCCCCCCCCCCAGTGTCTTCTTTTCCCAGGTATATCTGAGGAAAATTTTGAGATAGCCATTTTGTTCAAAATAGTCCCAAGGTCGGCTAACAGAACTAAAGGGTCAATAAAAACTCCAAAGCCTAGGGCGAGTATTGTAATTTATTCCTCGGGAGCATATAATGCTCATATAGAAGGGGGATAAATTTTTGTTGTTCATATTAAACTCGGCCATAACGCACCTATTCTGAACGAAATTCTAGATGAGGGGTAATGCCCCACTTTTCCATCCTAGCACGGTTGCGCCTCCCAAATCAATTATCTAGATCCGTGCCTTTTTTGTGGGACCTCCAGAGGGGTTTGCTGTGGGTAGTACGTATTTACAAGAAAGTGACCATGATAGTTGGAAAGAACATCAACACAGATTTTAACAGTTCAACCACTAAAAGTTTTGTTGAATTTAGTTCATTTTAAACATTATTGAAGTAGCGTGTTAACTATTTTTGTCCAAATTCATTTTTTTTCCAATTCTTAAATGAGAAGATATTTCAAAAATGAGCAGATTGTGATTCACCACGTTAGCAACGTTTACGTGGTGACCACGTTAATCAACCTGAAACGAAAGTCAACTAACAGCTTCTACAAAACGCTTGGGGAACGCTTCAGGTAAATGTATAGATATATTGATCATGAATATTTTGCACCCTTCAGCACGGCAACAAGTATTTGAAATGAAAATTATAATTAATGTTTTATTTAATTGAAGTATTTGGAATTGTTTTGTGGAAAAAATTCTGATGAAGGTCGAGATGAAAGAAAAAGGAATACAATGGCAAAGGAAAAATTTAACTGGTAAATTTCTCATAACCGAGAAGTTGTGATTTTATGCATTTGCAAGACTTTCAGTTAGTAAGACTCAGAAGATCCTGAATCTTAGCTTTAGGGGGTCCTAAATCCACCTGAAAGTAATTACAGCAAGTCTTGACCCTAGATAATTGAGGAGGGATTGATTTTATGCTTCCAATAATGCAAATTTACAACATTTGCGTGATCTTGCTTCAGATAAAATTCACCTACCCAGGGCCGGAAAAAGGGTGACTGAAACGATTGCGCCACGCCCTCATCAAAATCAACATTTCCGCAATTTTGAAATGTTCATAACAAATCCAGTAAGCTTTGCTGGTAAATTCATATCAGTTCATATACCTGACTGACCAATAAAGCAAATACCACTCAATGCCCTTTTTTACGTTCTTTACAACTATAATAATCGCTTCTACCTTAAATTCAGATTTAAGCACCTTTCAAACTAACCTAAACTAACCTTGTTATAAATAATTTTAGCACTGATAAAATGTAGCATTATTTTTCAAAATTGATGGAAAAGATGGCGCTGAGAAAACGTAGCATTATTTTGTAGAAAACGAGCGATAAGTCATACTTTAATTGAAAATTCGTCATTTTTAAGAGCTCAAAAAGTGTTTAAGTTTGAATTTGCAATACAAATTATTATTATATTTGTAGAGAACATAAAAAAGGCATCAAGAGTGATGATCACTCTATTGGTAAGTCATTTATATGAACTGTCATATTGTATTTATTTTGTAAGGAAGAGTTAGAGACAGTTCTAAAAGGACTAAAATTTATTGACACCCCAGGTGCTGATGGTTGGGTAAATGTGTTTTTGAAATAGGGGGGGGGAGGGTGAAGCTGGGGAGCAATTACTGAAGATTATGAATACAATTTTTGAAATAAGGGAGGTACTGGCATAGGAGAACTTTAATTAATCGCTTTGTGAGAAAAATGATGAGAGTAAGCGTGGTAATTATAGAAGCATCAGCTTGACTTTTCTAGGAAACTAGCTACTTAGAAGTATTTTGTTTGGCAAAAGGATTAATGTTCCTGAGACTAAGCTTTTCTTGGGCTGGGTGAATCTAGAGCAAATTTTTGGGGGAGGGGCCTAATGTGACAAGGGCATCAATAAGCTAAACATCAGGGGGGAGGGTGAAAAGGGCACCAATAATTGACCAAATTGGCAAATTCATTAAAAAAAAAAATCAAGAAAAAAGAAAAATCAAGGAATGAGGGTGCCAGACAAAATTCTGAGGGCTGGTGTCCCCTTCCCTGGTCCCTCCCTGGATCCACTACTGTCCTAGTTTATGTTCTTCTCCAAAGTGCCTTTAGAAACACATAGTGTTTATTATACAATATAAATTATTATTATGCAATATATTTTGCATAATAAATTATTATGCAATATATAAATATTATGCAATGTTTATTATGCACATAGTGTTATTATGTAAGGTAAGCGTTTTTAGAATCAGAATATAATTTTCAAGACTGCTGTTGATATGATAAGATAAATAATTGATGGGGCTCTGACAAAAAAAAAATTCCTTACGTTTCTTGTTCAGACAGGCTTTCAGATTGTTATGGAGCTTACAGTTGAACTTAGTAATCTTGTACATAAGTGACACAGAATTCTTGTAACTTGCCCTAAAGTGGTGTTCAAATACATGTCTGGCTAGAATTTCATGTCCAGGCACATATCTGGCCAGAATTCAATATCTAGGAAATCACCATTCACAAGAAGAATTTGGTGCTTAGCTTAAACAACAAATTTAGTCTCAGATAGATTACAGTTGTCAAATCTAGCCAATCAAGAGAGCTTGTGCAGGCAAAACTTTCAAAATTGTAAGCACTATTTTTACTGTCACAAGATCATGGATGAAACAAGCCAAACACTATGCATGCTCCTCCCCCAACCTAGTCTATTCAAGGCCTCCCTCTTTACACCCTCCCAAGGAGGTCCCATTTCCTTTAAATCTTTATTTATGACATCCTCCAAACCCCAGAGAGGACGAACTGGTTTCCATGTAGCCCCAGACAGTTGGCCAAAGAGGACAATCTTTGCCAATCTGTCATCCTTCATCTGCTGATTGTGGCCTAGCCATCTCAAATTTTTTTTCATTATAACCCTAAAAAGTGGGATTGAACTACATTTTTCCTAGAACCTGCTGTTTGAAATACAGTCAGTCAGCTGGGTACCCAAAACAATCAGTAGGCAATTTTTTTTGAAAATACCTAGTAAATTTTTTGTCCATTTTTCAGAGTGCCCATGCTTCAGAGCCATATCTGACCACTGTCATCACTGTAGCTTCCAATATTCTAATCTTGGTTTGCAAACTTATCTTCCTATTCTTCCAAACTTTTTTTAACTGTGAAAAAATGCCCCAAGTCTTAACTATTCTACTTTTAACATCTTCCATACTCCCACTGTCTTTATTAATAATACTACCAAGGTAAATGAATCTACCCAACTGATCAATCTTTTCATCACCCAACATCACCTTTTCATCTTCACTTATTCCTAGCCTTAGTGACTTAGTCTACTTAACATTAATTTTCAAACCTATTCTAGCACCATGAACTTGCAAGACTTTTAAAAATTTATTCATTTTGCTCACACTTTCATCTAATACGACCACTTTTGTTTGAATACTTTTAATTAAACTCAAATTTAACATGTGACTTTAACTGTCTCATTGATTCTTCACAGCTTTAGCTAAATGTGACAAAATTTCCTCAATGGATAGTTCAAAAGACACATGGACAAGAGTGACAAAGCTAATAATAAATAAAGCAAACTTTATGGTAAAATAACTGTTTTTTCTCATCAAAGATTGTAAGACCAGAAAAAAAACTTTCTATGATATTCACCCTTGCAGTTTCACTTTCAATTTGGATGAATAGCCTTTTCATCAGAGTTGCCAAACTTTTTGGGACTAAAGTGTCAAATTCAGCAAAAAAGGGACACTTCTAATGTCCTCCTAGAAAATGAATCAATATATTTTAAAAGTTGACAAAAAAAGGTTTTAAATGGTTTTCTTGCAGCTCCAGGGCCAGATTTATGTTCTTCTTTTTCAAGTAAAAGCAAAGCAGTTCTTCAAATAAGTAAAATCCCATGTAAAACCTCAAATCGCCTAACATGCAAAGAAGAAAAAGAATTCAGTACAATTTCTTGGGTTCTTTCAAACCTTCAGTTGTACTAGTTATTCTTCTTCCAAAAACTCAGTAAAGCCCTGTTTTTATTATGGCGTTTTCCAGCACCAGAGCCGGCTTTGCATTGGGTGATAGTTTTCATTTTTGTCTTTTTTGGCAAAAAACTTATTATTATTTAAGAATTAACGACGCTTCTTGACTACTAAGGTCCCTGCGTCGGCCCTGCAGTGCATTCCTGCGGCGTGATTCGATCCTTGGGTCCCGTATTACCAAGCTAAGGTCAAATCCACTGCGCCACCACAGGACGAAAAAAATTTAAGTCACATGTTAGACCACGTTTGAGTTTTCGCGCTTTTGAAAAGGAAAGTAGCGCGGTTACGATAAAAAAAAATCCCTAAGACAAAAACGAACCTGAAAAGCACAAATCAAAAGCAGTTGCAGTTAAGAAAAAACTGACAATCAATTCATACGGTATTGATTTTGAAAAAATGCCAAAAAGTGTCCTTTTTCGAAAATTGTCTTTTTTCACCCAATAGTAGAAAAAAAATATTTGTTATACACGATTGTCAATCAGAAAATGTTTCGCTATATCGTGATAGAAGAAGCATAATATACGTTTCATCATCATCATTAGTCAGACATAAAAATAAAAAATGTCAGAATTTGTGGGTGTGCCTTTAAAGATAACGAACGATGTTGACCTAATCAAACCCCTTCAAGCGCTTCTTTCAGCCAGGTCATCTAGTGGAATTGACAAGCAAGATGATTATAAAGCTGCAGTTTTTGAATTAAATAACTTGAGGCAGTCCGCCACAAGTAAAGGAATTGAGAAGGAAGATTCTTATTTAGAAGTGATGATTAAGTAAGATATGATTAATTTCATTAGAGAGGACAAGCTTCTCAGTATATTTTCTGATTAACTCTCTAAGAAGATTGCTAAGAATAGACATAGGCCTGCCTTTAGAATGAGAATGTCAGCCTAAATTCAAATGTAGTAGGCTATTTTCTGCCAGAAATGAACTTTACCAACATACTCAACCACTAATGTATTAAAATTTACCGTGAGCTGTCAAAATAATGAATAGGCCTATAAAAGAATGTCAAAATGCTGGGTAAAACTTTACTTTCATGACAAGATGGTTCACTTTTGAGTTTAAACTAGGCAGCTGTTTCTGAACCAATTGTAATAATAATTGATGTGACATTGGCCTGTGATGGAATTTGAACCAGGGAATAAGAGCAATTAGTTAAATATTAGGCCTACATTTATGTTCTGTTGATTTGAAGGTAGGCAGTACAATGTCTAACTTTGCTTACAGGTGACATTAACTAAAGAGCAAAGTGTTATTATTTGCTTTTGACTTCCTACTATACAGGAATCACCAGTAATTGCTGGAATTAGTATTTAAGATATAATTTTCTTCATAGGCCTATTATACAACCCCAACTTTTTCCTTTTTCTTTGATACCCTACCCACTTTATGCATTTTTAGTTTGCCCCTTGGTGGAGGAGGGTCAACCAGAAATGGATGCACTTCTAGAATTAGCATTTTTAATGCTATGTTATGGAAGCCATGCTTCAGTGCAGAAGTTTGGAAACCTTTTGTCCAGTTTAGAAACCTTTTGAATTCTTTGAAACATTGAATTCTCTGTCAAATTGGTTTAGGCTAAAAGTTTGTCAAAACAATAGAAAATCTATTGCATGCCTAAATAATTCAGGATATTGGTTATATTTGCACATTTGAGGGATAAAAGTAAAATTTATTTGGTCAATGTTCCTTTTACCTGAACAATTGTTTTGGGTCATGAAACATAGTTAACAGATGCATTTTGACTTTTGGAACATCTTTTCTCTCTTGCAAAACTACCAAACTCATCATTATGGAGTTATTCCAGCCCAGATATTCTTGTATTTATACATACAGAACTGCAATAATTTCTTTTTTTGTTGATTTGATATTTGAAATCCCAAATCTGTAATAGTGTAGAAATAAATTTGGGCTATATATTTGCACATCAGGGGGGTGCAGGAAAAGCATATCATATATTAAATACATAAACTAACCATTGCTGTATTTAATATGTGATATGCTTTACCCTCCCCCCTCCTAATGTGCAAATATATAATAACTCAATAATAATGAGTTATGGTAATTTTGCAAGAGAGAAAAGATGTTCAAAAAGTCAAAATGCATCTATTAACTATGTTTCATGACCCAAAACAATTGTTCAATTAATAGGAACATTGAACTTTCCTAGTAGCCTATATACTAGCACTTTTGATTTAGTCACTAAATTTACCACTTCATGTTTTGAAGGTAACTTAGGTAAAATTCTAGTTGATTAACTTCTTGCTATCTCAGAAATGGGTTAGGTTAGGAAAATGAAACTTTCAGGGATGGGTCTACAGGCTAAAGTATGTCCCAGGAATGTATTTTGAAGTACTTACCTCCATTCCCTCTCCCTCTAGAGGGCCCTGACCTTTGATGACCCTCAAAAATATGTGTGTTACCTTGCAAAATAGATCTTCTGTTTGATTGAAGTACAACAAAATTGTTTTCAGCTCTGCAACTTTGCTTAATCCCAATTTATAAGATTTTAAAGATATGCAATTACATTTCCTAAATTAAAAAAAAAAAAAAACATTGATATGGCTCAGAATTCTACTCAAATAACAGAAATTGTGTTTTAAGAACTAAAGGCAGAGAAAAAGCACCTGAAAATGAAGGTAAAATGTTGTTTTGTCAAAATTTCAATAGGTATAGACCTGTCATGTAGGCAAATTTCAGGGTTTCTAGAGGGAGAAAGAGTAGAGGTGGGTACTTTAAAATATCTTGCCAGGATATACTTGAGCCTGTAGACCCATTCCTGAAAGTTTCATTTTCTTAACCTAGCCCCTTTCTGATATAACAAGAAGTCACTCAACTAGAATTTTACCATAACTTATCCCAGGTTAAGTAGCCTAGACTAGCCAAATTCCATTATCAGTGTACAGTTTGGCTGGTTGAGAAGGACACATGTTAAGACAACAGTTCTTGCTTTAGAACATGCTGAAAAATTGTTGTGAATTGTTCCTAAAAGTGCTTCACTTTACTTAAACTCTAACCTCCTCAGTTTGCAATTATATGGTAAAATTCTAGATAAGCTACTTATTACTCACTTGCAATATGTTAAGGTTGCAATATGATCAGGTTAGGAAAAAAATCAGTAAAGATTCCAGGGCTAAAAACATCCTTGGGGAAAGTCTTGTGAAGCTACTATATTTAACCCTCTTTTTGTTTCTGTGTCTTGGAAATTAGAACATGTTGTAATTTGGACAAAACAACATTACACCCTAATTTGAGTTTTGGTTAAATTCTAGACAAGCTACTAGCCTATTTGTTATCTTCAAAAATAGTTGGTGGGTTAGGAAAATGAAACTCTCAGGGATAGATCTACGGACTGATGTATATCATGGGAATGTGTTTTGAAGTATCTACCTCTCTTCTCCCTCTAGAGGGCACTGACCTTTAAAATCTTTGTGCTAAGGAATTGAAACCTTGTAAAATAGATCTGCTGCTTAAATTAACTAGCTTACTACAAAAGTATTTTCAGCTTCACAACTTTGCTCAAACCCAATGTATGAGGTTCCAAAGATCAGCAAATACATTTCTTAAATTTAGAAGAAACCATTGATATGGCTTAAAATTCTACTCAAATAACAGGTATTGCATTTTTCCAATTTGATAACTTACAGCTTTCCAAATTTATGGCTTAAAGGTGCTCCTTGAGCCCTTAGAAAGAGCTCAATAGTGTTGAAATATTCTTGAATGTGTTTTAATTTTATGTCTCTGCTTTTTCTCTGTTTCTAAGGCCTAGAAAATTGCATTGAAGACCTATTGTAACTTTGGATTTTTTTTCAATCATTGTTCTGGTCTCTTTTTTTTTACTGTAGCCTCAAAAACATGATTATAATAGTTTGGGTAGTATTTTAATCAACATTGTGTTATATTTCAAATTTAAGCAACATTTTTCTCAATTCATTAAACCTTTTAAATCAGGATTTAGCAGAGTTAAATTATGTGTCATTTGGGCTATATATCTATTTTTGAAAATTTAGTTTTTAGCATGTGTTCTGAAGTTTATCGTATTTCATCAAAAATCAGTGCCCTTTGAAGGAGAGAAACTTTAAAAGGCTTTTTTAGGATGTATTTTGTGCAAATGACACATTAATTCACCCAACTAAACTATTTTTCAGTATAGTAAAAAGCCCCCTATCTTCAACATGTCTGACAAACAAAACTGTAAAGACAGACAAAAAATGGCTTCTGTTTTCTTGCTCTGCTGTAAGGAGGTCCCTTCACTATGTTTCAAGTGCAACAAGATGCATAGCTTGATAAATATTATATAGGATTATATTCCACATATTTGTTGCAAAATTTCTAAACATAAATGATACTTGACTTGTATTAGTTAAATAAGAAAGGTATTTTGAATGAAGGTAAGGAGCAACATCAAAACAAAACAAACAAAAACTGTTTGGTATGTGAGGGGATTATCTTTTATTTAATTTCTTTTCTTTTAAAATAATGGCAGGAAACCCCTTCCCCTTCATTGGGAAAATAACCCTGTAAATTTTCCTCCCCACCAAAAATTTCTTCCATTGCTGCACCCCCCCCCCCCCTCCAAAAATTGCATCTTTCCTAATAACAAATACAATGTGTAAACATGGGCAAATTACATGACTTACAGCTTGGGGTCATGTCATCCAAGAGTCATAGTTGTTGGACCTTTCAACTATTCTGAACTGAATGCTTATTTGTGTCTGCACATTTTAGCTATATAGACTGTGATGTTTACCCTTTAATCTGACTGCTTTACCAACAGACCGATTACTAGATTGTAAATCTGTGTCTCATGTCTGAAAAATGAAAGAAAATGTGGAAAGTGTAGCCAAAGAGAAGTTAATTCAAAATGGAGTATTAAACTTTTCAGTTTGATTTCTAAAGTCAGGAAACCAAAGTGCTAATTTTATGAGCAAAGCTGCACTGTGTTTTAATGCATATTATATCTGGCTTTCTAAGCCAGATATAATCTGATCCTCTGTTATTATATGTTATTTATATCATTATTATTTATATCTGATTATATCACATTTATGATTATTATTATTTATATCTTATATCACATTATTTATATCTGATATATGTTATTATATCAGATATATATGTTATCCTCTGTTATGAGGCCAGCCAGTGAACAAGGCGATCTCTGTACAACAAAGTGGCTGAATATGGCTGGTGTTGTAAAAGCTCTCGAATTTTATGATGAAAAGAAGATTTCTCTGCCTTACTTCATAATATTCAAATTGGATGAGCTACCCGGTATCTGGTGAAGTTTCTACTGTACTGACTGACCAGGTTAACAAATTCACAGCCAAGTTTGACAGCTTCATCCTGCAGGAGTGCAAATTACAAGTCACATCTGCCTTCCTTGTTGATGCTCTGTCCCCTTGTAAAAATTATGGTCTTTTATTTGAATAAGTGCTAGAAACCCAGGTCACCTAGAATAGAAAAGTGAGTTAGAATGTTACATCATTCCTCTTTTCCAAACTAGATGACTGGTATAAAATTTGACCATTTACATTAAACTAACTAAACAAGGGTTCTTCCATATGACACTACACCTATAAGTTCACTACTTATTCACAACTTATTTGTCTCTTAATACACAGTTTAGGGAATTTCTCACATGTCAAGTATCTATATTGATTTCACAAGCCGGCCACTATGGGGAGTTTTGGGGTTTATCTTGGGTTGGGTGAATAGTGCTTGGTGATGGAAGGAGTGTGCAGAGCGCTGAGCTACACTTGAAATTTATAGGTTGGGGAAGGGCCTCTATCAGTGTTACAGGTGGGATGGGGATTATTGATGATGGGTTTATAGGTACTGGTGAAGTTTCAGCTTCAGGGCTGTCCTCCTCATGGTCAGCAAGGTCTGGTTATTGAGGTTGCTGGTTCAGCGTTTTTATGTGTTGCCTGTTGCATTGGAAAGTTCCTCCTTCGGTTATTTCAATTATGTATGATCTTGGGTTTGCATCTACTCTTTTAACAATTCTGGCTTACCAAAGTTTCCCACAAATTTGAGCTTGGACTGGTTGGCCAATTTGTAAAGGTTTTAGTTCCTTTGACTGTCTGTCATGATATTTGCTTTGGCATGACTGTTGTTTTATCCAATTCTATCAAAATTATTTGAAGCAAATAAACAATAAACACTGGTTTTTGGTGTGAGAAGTTGTTTAGTGCAGGGAACAACTGACCATAGGTTTCTGCTCATCAAGAGTTATGATGGGGATGCTAGACCATCAACAAGGGTGTTTCTGTACTCCAGCAATGCTAAGTTAAAGTTATGTCCTGCAATATTGGTTTTGATAAGTATATATTTGGCTGTTTGCACTGTTCTTTCTGCTAGTCCATTTGACTGAGGGAAGTTTGGGGACAATGTGGTGAGAGATTTCCCAATTATCAATGAACTTATGGAATAGTGTGGATGTGAACTGGGGGCTGTTGTCAGTTGTGAGGATATGAGGGATTCCATAGCATGTGAAATGCTTCTTAAGACAGGATATTATGTGATGTGCATTTGCATTTTCCACCAATTTGTTGACTTCAAAAAAGCAACTGTAATAGTCAACAGTGATGATATAGTATTTTCTGTTCTTGTAGAACAGATTGCACCCAACCTTCTCCCATGGTAGATGAGGTATGCTGTGTGGCATTAAGGTCTCTTTTTGGTTGGAATTTTGGATAATGGAGCATGCATGGCAGTAACTTTAAAACTGTTGCTTGCTTTAAGTTTCAACTTTTTTCTTTACTTTGAGCAGTTATTTTTTAAATCAGTCCATCCTCATTTTTAATATAAAAAAAATATATGCAAAAACAGGGGTCCATTACATTTCCTAACATGTTCCACGTTAGTATTTATGCAAATATACTGCTTTCAAAACCCTATCATCACGTAACATGGCAAAATTGCAAAGATGTACTATACTTCATGTTTCACCCTGTTTGCTCAGGTCAAATTGTTGTCCCTGTTAGGTAAGGGTCTTTTACATCCTAAAATCTATCAGTTCAATATAAATTTTCTTGTTTTACAACTTTCAAAACTGGATGTGAATACACCTTCTACATCTACAAATAGGATGAAAATTAAATCATTGGTAATGGTGTTTAGTTTGATACATATGTCTGAATTTTTTTTTTATCATGTCTATCAAAGGTTCCTTTTATGTTGTGATTCATTGTACCTTTATATGCAAAGTAAATAGAAATAAACAATAAAGAGATACAAACAAAAGAGATAAATGACAAAACAAATTTGAGAATTTGGACTTCTGACCCTGTAAACAGACATTATTTTGTTCACTTTTTGTGCCAACTATTTTAGAGGGTAAAACTGCATAGAAACCTTGCAATTAATGGTCCAGCCTCAGCTTTGGATCATTTGTGATAACCCCTTTCAACAAAGAGACTTAGAATTTGCAAGTTACTTACTTACTGTAATACCTATACAATAATGCCTAATACTTACTCTAAGTTTAAGCAAATTGAAGAGACAAGAACCACCACTGCTTTCCTCTGAAGGATAGTCCGTGCCCGCTGACTATCCGGATGTGGAACCCCTCTAGCCCCCCCCCCCATTAAAAATGCTGGAGATACCCCCCCCCCCCCCCCTGGGAGTAACCCCTATATTACCGGTATATTATTACAGGGGAAAATATATTTTGGAGAAGACAGCTTAAATGTCTGAGCCAGGCTATTGAATAGAAGAACATTGTTTGGTAATACTGGGATGTGTTCACCCCTACTCCAGGCCTGAGCACGGGAAAACTGAAGTGACTTGAGAATAGAGACAATTTGGCTGGTTATAGTAACATAACCACAAAATACGTAGTTTATTTTGGATGGCAAAGGGGGAAACTCTATACCTTTCTGACTCTGTGGCAGCTGTGACAGCACTGCCACAGTTCCAATGCTGTTGATAGCAGACTAGCAGCACTGCTAGCACCTAATTTCAGCAATTTGAACCTGCATTTCTGGAGATACAACGAATTGGTAAAACATTAAGCTCTTGCCCTGGACAGTTAATAGTTGCGTGTATTAAGGAAATAGTTTCTTTTTGTCTTAATAATTGAATCCATCCTTTTCTACTAGAAAATAAAAACACTAAAATGCTGTGAAAACTATTTATTATTTTCATTCAGAGATTTGTTGAAATGAATTATATCAGAATTCAATTGTCAGTATTAATGTTTCTGGAAATTCATAATATTGGAAAGAGTTAAAATCTGTTGGAGGAACCTACAAGAATCATACATTCCAACTCTCTTAGGTGAAGTGAGGAACTGTGTAGGCCAAATGTGCAAAATTACAGATTAATTACACTTTCAACAGGAAGTTCATTTCCCTTAATACCAACAAAGGATAAATCTACCCTAGATATACATTTGTTGAAAATACCTTCAAATACCTAAAGAGATCATATTTATTGGGCACCAAGAATACATGGCCTTTATGGGGAGCAAAGTAGAGAAAAGGTAGTAGATAAATACACAGAAACCAAGACAAACCCAGCCATCAGGTGCTAGTCAAAATGAGGGTGAGCCACTGGATAGGTACTAACTATATACTAGGAAAAGAAAGCTGCAGTGTACAGATTGAAAGAATGGAAATAATAGAATTTTAATAATAGAAATTAATGAAGATTATTGTCTTTTAAAGTAAGTTCTGTTGTGGATTTTGATTGGAATGGTATGTTTACTTACCCTTTTCAGTGTCAATAATTTATCATTCTCACCTAGACTAGAGGTTTTCAAACATAGGCCATAGCTTGCTGTGAGGTATGGGGCAACTGTTCCTCCCAGACATCTTGCTCCCAAACCCCAGTCTGCCCCCCTTTCCTGTTGAAATATAATGTCTTCAAAAATCTTGTCAAATCTGGCTCATTTTTCAGCTTTCACTGTCATTTTTAGATGGCTCCAACTTTGCCACCCCCCCCCAGTATTTGATGCAATTACAGCACCGCTTTCAGAGAGTTTTTAAGGAAGTTTGGTATAGGGAGTAACCCCTACATTATTGGGATATCTTATACAAGTGAAGATATATTTGAAGAAGATGGGTCAAAAGTCTGATCAAGCTTGTTCAATAACACCAGAGAGTTATTTCCCTCACTCCAGTCCTGAGCGCAGGGTAACTGAAGTTTTGTGAGAATAGAGACAATTTGACCACTTAGGATATAACCACAAAAGATGTAATTTATTTAGGTTGTCTTACTCAGATAGCACAGGAGGACCCTAAGTATCTCTCTGGCCCTCTCCTCACCATCCAGTATATGTGATACCTTATTTTTTATTTAATTTAAACCTTTGAGTATATTCATAAAAGACCCTCCACTGTTTCACTACTATTTTAGGCTATTCATACTTAAAAGTTGTCTCTTTTAGATACCATGATCAACTCTTGATGTTGGAAGAGAAATTTGCTCCTACTGATATTACCATTCCCTTCAAATGGAGAGATGCATTTGACAAAGGATCCATTTTTGGAGGAAAATTATCTCTGAGTAAGTGTATATGAACCTTGTTACATCATATTGCACAGATACATGGATTCAACCCATAGGGTGGGGGATGGGGAGTCTAAAAATGCACTTTTGGCCACATTTAAAAAATCGGTTCTTCCCCATGTTTTAATTACACTTTACACAGTTGTCATAGACATTGGCGGGGATTTGACACTTACCTAGTTTTCAGGGAGTGGGGTAGTTGAGGTACTTGCCCCATGTGCCAAAACTTTACAGGATATAAAATTTCAATAAAAATCTAGTAGTTATAAGTTTTATAAAGCTGTAGAGCATAGACAGAGGGCAAGACCTTGTGGGGAAATGGTAACTTTTTGAAGGTTCAGTGGAGTGCAGAAGAGGCTCATTGACGAGTACCAAATCCAGTTTGTTCCAACAAAAGCTGATGAAATGTAACTAGCTGAAACAAAAAGGATATGGGTATCTTGTTCAAGCATCTCTGGGATTTCTGGAAAATAAAGCTTTTGCATATATGCCAGTCTTTCCCAGGGACAGGACACTTCTTTCTGATGAGGGTTCTTGTTTTGAGCTGTTGAGGAATAATTTCGGCTGGCTCCTCAACAATGGTAGCCCTTCTGTGCCTCTCATTGATAGCCCCAGCCAATGTATCAGCCCTGAATTAGATGTTCCCCCTCCAACCAAGCATTTCAGTCTCTCAGAAATCAAGAATTCAAAAAAATGCCCAAGAATGATAAAGCTGCTGGTGTTTGCAGCCTAAGCTCAGAGCTGCTAAAATATGCAGGTCCTACAGTGCACCTTACTCTCTGCGCCCTGTTCTTTGTAATCTGGCAAACTTAGTGATTCCGTTAAGATCGGTGAAACGGTGTCATCATCCCCTTCCTGAAGAGAAAAGGCTGTAGAAGTGACTGTACCAACTACCATGGAGTAACTCAACTGTCAGTCCACAGAAAAGTTTTCTCAATTATCCTGCTGGATTGATGCAGAAATATCGCTTGTAGAATCCGGTGGATGGAGTAAGCCAGTTTTATGTCAGCACTCATCTATGAAACATATTTTCATAATTTGACAAATAGTAGAAAAGGTCATAGAGTTCTGCAAAAATACATTTATTGCCTTTGTCAACTTCCAGGCTATATTCGACTTGGTTCTTTGACTACCTCTATAGTGGAATGTAGTCTTCAGGCCTCCCTGAGAAATACTGCAGATTTTGAAGAGTCTGCGCCAGGGGAAAGAGATTTGTGTTCAAGTAAATTCCCAGCGCAGCACTTTCTTCAAAATCACAACAGGATATGCATTGGCCCTAGATATCTTCTACGTCGTCATTGATATGGTAGGGATAACTTTTCGTCTCAGCTTTGGGCTGAAGCTTGGAGATTGAGTAATTTAAGATTCTGCGCCAGGGAAAGAGATTTGTGTTCAAGTAAATGCCCAGCGCAGCACTTTCTTAAAAATCACAACAGGATATGCATTGGCCCCAGATATCTTCTACGTCGTCATTGATATGGTAGGGATAACTTTTCGTCTCAGCTTTGGGCTGAAGCTTGGAGATCGAGTAATTTCATATGCTAATTTGTTGATGATTTAGCCATTCTGACAGACTCGATGTGGCAGTTGTTGAATTTTCAATGTACTCGTCTGTTAACTATAATATTACAGTACTGAGATATCACACTTTTGACGTCTCAGTACTGTGATATTATAGTTACATCTGTAGATAAAAATCAAAATTACGCACTACTACAGCGCCAATTATATATAGCATTCCTTAGTTTTTGTAGTCGAGGTTTAAGGTATAGTTTTTTGAAACTGAAAAAAAATGGAAGCTTAGGAGAGAAATTTTTCTGTCTTTAACAGAAATCTGACGAAAGTTAAAAAAACGTAATGTATTAACTGAGAACAGTTTGAAACAAATTAGTGTTGGTACTGACTTTTAAGCCAAAAGTTAAATCACTTTTAACTTTTTAAAATTAAACTTTTAACTTTTTAAAACCTGATTTTAAAAATTAAAATCAAGTAGTTAAAAACAAATAAGATATGCACTCTTCTGCGATTATTTTGATTTGCTGTTTTTTATATTTTATATTGTCATAGGAAAGTTTCTTTTGTAGGTGTTTGATTTTTTCTTTTGTTTTTGTCACTCCATTTTACTACCATGTTATTAGGTCGAAAAATAAATTATTATTGCCAATCTGTAAGAGAGAGGTGCATAAATTGCCAATTCTGAATTGCCAGAATTCATGGCAATTCCAATTTGGCATTCCTTCCCAACTCCGAACTTTGTGTGTTCTTATTTTGACTCTTTACAGGATGATTATTTACTGAACGGATTCTTTAGAGCTAAGTCAAAATTTTGTTTTAAGAATGACTCTTAAATTTGAGTACATTTTTTACAAATGACATTTAATTTCTATTGCGGCAGTTATTGAAAATAAAAACCGTGTCTCAAAAAGCCCCTAGCCTTCAATAAAGGCCGTATCCAGGGGGAGGGGTGGGTTACAGTGTTTGAACTCCTGAAAATTTTGTCCAACTGGTAAAAACCTAATCAAGATGCATATAAAAAATTTTGGTACTTTTTTAAAGTTTTCTTGTACCCCCCCCCCTTTCCCAAACGAAAACCCTGAATGCTTCTTCACCTTTAGTGTACTATTAAATAAAAAAACAAGTTTTTTAAATGAAAGTAAGGGAAAAAAATACCATTGCTGTATTTTTTTTATGTGTTTGTGCTGTTGCACTGGTGATTTCTCTTCTCATTAAAATTCGATGTGCACAAACACATAAAAAGAAGAAAATGCAGCAATGGTTAGTTTATGTATTTAATATTTGCTATGCTTTACCCCCATCCCCCTGATGTGCAAATATATAGCCCAAATTTGTTTCTAAACTATTACAGACTTGTAATGATCCCATATATAAATCTTTTTAGAGGTCAAGAGGTCAAAAAGTGCTTAAAATCTGAATTTGCGGTAGAAGCGATTATTATATTTGTAAAGAGCATAAAAAAAGGCATCGAGTGGTATATTCACTTTATATGAAAGCCAGTATTACTGTTTGCATCAATTTTACCGAAAAAACTTTTACACGAGATTTTCTATGGTGCTATATCCCCTAGTGGTATTAATCGGCTAATCTTTGATCTTGGGAAATAGCCAAGAAAATAGAAAGAGCTGTCGTCACTTTCTAATTCGTTCTTTATTTCAGCGGTTACATCATTAACATGGGAGAGGTTTTGTGTTCTTTTTAACATAGGGGCCTTACAGAGTCAGATTGCCTCACTTCAGAATATTAATCAAGATGAAGGATTGAAGAAAGCTTCCAAGTTGTTTCAGGTAACTATTGATCCCTAAAGAGTATGTGTTGCTTACAATAGTGGGAGCTGGCGCTAGTGCTGTCAAAAAATTTACGTCATCTAGCGTTTGGTGTTGCTGACTTTTTCAGTATAATAGTAAGAATAATTAATTTAACGCGTATAGTCGGTAAAATTAGTGTAGTAATAGGCGTCTGATCTCAGTTACTGAGAGAAAAACAATCATAAAGCTTGAAAAAACGCCATGTCACCAAACGCTAGATGGCGTCAATGTTGTTTTTTTTGCCGACGGAAGCACCAGTTTCGACTCTTTTGTGAACTAATTTTTGAATGGAAATAAGCTCAAATGATAATCACAAACTCACAAAATCTGCAGGATTTTTCTTCATATCTGGCCCCATTAGACGGAAACGCTGGGACAATTGGGCGAATATAGTTCTGTCACTGACACATGGTTCTCACTGTCACTGTCACTCATCACTGTCACTGTCATGGTTCTGTCACTGAAACATGGACAAGGTGAACACACTACTCAGTGTGTTTTTTATGTTCTTTCTAAATGTAATATATTTCACTTCGAAACGGGGCATTTGGGGTTATCGAGGGGGGGATGGTGCGTTACATTTGTGAATAAAATGATTAATAGGTATTTATGTATTATAGCAATCTATCCAAGTTCTTGATCTGAGTAGATCTTTTACATCTGAGAAAAACTGGCTCAGTGGGAAAACTACGTTATAGGTATATTTTACTTAAATATTTAATATATACATATATAGTTTTGGTATTTTGGTTAGGTATTTAGCTACATAAGTATTATACGAAAAACACTCGAGAAGAAAAGTTTGGTTAATGCTACTGAAATAGAACAAAATATGATGAAAATAGTGGCAAAATTGTGAAAACTACAACAAAGAATAATGGAGGGGGGACAGAGTGCATTACGTTGAACACGTAACCTAAACTAACCTAACCAAAATACCAACCGAATATACAATTGAAATAGAGTTAATATGTATTTTCCCAGCAAGCCCAAGGTAATTGTCTGGTGTTATCACCGTGAAAAGCAGGTAATATCTCATGTTAGCGATCCAAATTTTCGAGTGTTTCTTGTATAATACTTAAGTACTGGTATTTAATATAATGCGTTTTGGGTGGCATGCTTTCCATAATTCGTTATCGTAGTTTGCGTAATTTTGTTAAAGTATTATATTTTCATCGTATTTTGATATAGGCTTTTTCATTAGGATTAACTTAATGTCACTTCTTGAGTGTGGTCGCTATGATGCATTACTACCGATTATATATTTAGAAAGAGCGTAAAAAAGTCATTGAGTACTGTGTTCACCTTTTCCTTACGTTAGTAACCGAATCATATAAATATTTACTACGAGAAGAACAAATTAAGGAAGGCTGTCGATCGTTGTATCATAAATTATTTTTAGCTCTCAGTCCCATATGGTCTAGTGGCTAGGATAGCTGGCTTTCACCCAGCAGGCCCGGGTTCGATTCCCGGTATGGGAAATTTTTACACATGGAGTTTGTTTTAAAAATCTTCATAAATGAGAACTTGAAATATTTGATGGAACACCTTTCCTCTGAATCCCTTTACAATTTATCTAAGATCAGAAAACGAAAATACACGTTGTTGCTCCTTGTTTTAATAATTATTTATTGAAATTCTCTTTTCTCAAAATTTACCAATTTAAACTGGAAACACAGTGGTCTTGAAGACTTTATTTAATGTTGATTCAATATTCATAACTTTTTAAAGTAGCTTTTGTGTGAGAAAATCCAAAGGATAATATTTTTAAATGGTAAATATTTCATAGTTCATTTAATTGACTTACCAATAAAGAACTTACCACTCGATGCCTTTTTCTGTGCTCTTTACGAATATAATAATCGTTTTTATCGCAAATTCAAGTTTAAGCGCTTTTTCACCTAACCAAACCTAACTATAAATAATTTTGGCACTGAAAAAACAGTATTATTTTGTCGAGAACAACCGAGAAAACAGCACTGAGAAAACCACCCATAACTCATATTTTAATTGAAAATCCGTCATTTTTACGAGATCAAAAGGTGCTTAAATTTGAATATGCGATAGAAGAGATTATTATATTCGTAAAGAACATAAAAAAGGGCATCAAGTGGTATGTTCACTTTATTGGTAAATCAATTATATGAACTGTTAAATATTTACCAAAGATGCACTTTGTTTTCCTTTTTTTTATTACGACTGCTTCACACAGCCCATCGCAGCACCAATATAAAGAAAATTGCGCACGCTCATCTTCCGCCCCTAATCTGTTCAGAGCTTCGGTCTGCTCCTCCCCATGAAGGTTTATTTCCTTTAAATATATGTTTTTGACGTGCGCAAATATTCCCTACGGATGCGAGAACGTTCTGCTGTTCGTTTGGCTGATTTATGGCCGAAAAAGCATGATAAGCTACATCCATGCTTCTAGTAAAAAAAGAAATCACCAGTGCAACAGCACAAACACATAAACAAACCCACACCATAAAACCAAACATAAAAAATATAAATTATAAAAAAAAATAAGTAATAAATAATATTAAATAGAAAATAATGCATAAAATATAATAAATAAGAATAGTCTATAGACAGGCAGTCGTGTCGTAAGTAAGTATAAGTCGTCATATACCGAATATTTAAAACAATAAATAAGATCAATAATTCAAAGTTGGCCACCCAACACAAGGGCTCATCAGAAGAATACACGCTTGCCTATAGGGATCTGGGGTTATCATCTGTGATGTTGGGTGATGGAGTATCATGGGTGATGCTAGAATATTGCCATTGTACTATTTACAGGAGGATTCACACAGGTGAGAATCTGTAAATTATAACTAGTTTCTCACCTGTGTGCACTCATCTGTGGTGGTTTGGATTAGCAACATTGTCACTTCCATTTTTATTGTAATTCATAAAATCAAGAAGCCTCTCTTGAGAGGTATAGATCACATTTGCGCAAAACATTTCCTAATTGAACCCCATCATTTCTATTTCACCTTGCTCTACTTTCCCAAATGGTTTTAACAAAAGGAATAATTTCTCCTTCATTTTCAACTAGTCGTCTTACTCCTGTCCTTAAGAAGAACTAACCCTCAAATAAATGTCCATCATACCGGCCAATAACTGTAGCTTCAATTTGTGTAAAATTTTTGAGAAGTTGATAATGCCTGAACTTATTGATAAATGTTGTATGCCCCATAACAATTTGGGTTTCAGAGAGGAATTAGGTGCGCTCATGCATTGGCGTCACTGTCATCAGTTTGATTGATCCTGATAATTCGAGAGTCATTTGTTATAGGGAGTCGTGATGTCAGTCGTGATTTTTAATTTGATAATTCACGCACGTATCCCCATTGAAATTTACGAACTCGGGCTCATTACTTGTGTTATTCGTACTTTGCATGATATGTAGGTCTGTGGAAACGGAGTCATGGAGCCTTGCTATCCTTTATTGCTGAATATAGTTGGAGTCAGTATATTGAAAATGTCTGGAGTCGGTGTCGGTTATAACTCATACCCGACTCCATGACCTTGAATATATGCATACTCGTCTAATCGTCATAGTTAACTTTCTTAATGGGATAATTACAGTGATTGCCATACCTGTTCACCATTGTGTAAGGTAAGGTACTCTTACATCCCAAAGTGCGTTTAATAACTGTATTCTGGGTGCACAGTCCCAAGCGGTTCCCTCTTGTACTTTAGTAAGGGGCATTTGTATCTCTTATTGTTTATACGGATGAAGTCTTCAACCCCAGCCAAACAGTGCTGGCATTTGAGAAAAAAAATTTCCATTTTGAGTCGAGAATATTCAAATATGAATCCTAAGTTTAACGCTGAAAAGTCAGAAGTCGTACTATTCAACATGCGCCAAGTTCTTGAAAGATTTAAATGTGATCTTGATGGAGAATCGGTTGCTTCTAAACTGGAAGAAATATATTGACGTCCCAATCGGTGACAGTCTTAAAGCAACTAGATAGCTCCTCGTCCGTCATTTCCAGCGCTGGACGTCCAGTGCTTACGGCAGCGTAGTATCTAATAAACTTCGTTTTCATCACCTGCTACTAATTCAAGTGTATTCTGCCTGTCATTCCAGGAAATTTAAGAATTAACGACGCTTCTTGACTACTAAGGTCCCTGCGTCGGCCCTGCAGTGCATTCCTGCAGCGTGATTCGATCTCTGGGTCCCGTATTACCAAACTAAGGTCAAATCCACTACGCCACCACAGGACCATTCCAGGAAAATTAATGGTTATGTGTCAATTCAAAATTCTTGGTTCAACCTGCCTAAGACCATAGGTAGACGACCATTGTTTACCTCTCATTCCAGGCAATCTAATGGTCCTATGTCAATTTTAAATTATTGGTCAACCTGCCTGAAACTCTAGGTAAGAATGGCTTTCTAAAAGATTACAAATAATTATTGGTCTAATAAGAGAGTTGGATTTGTCCAATAAAGGAGTTAACACATGCCTCAAAAAAAAGAAAGGGCGCAAACGCTGTCCAAGAGGGCGATGGCAGGCAAGTTGATGACTAGAAACAAAGATGGGAGGATCATACATTATAACTGAAAGATTAAATCTTGAAAAAACAAAAGAGCAATAGAATAATTCTAAGATCTATTATCACCCAAGATTTTTATTTAAACTTCTGTACAACACACACAATATAAAAAAAAGGGTCAAGCCGGAGACACAAGGTCGATTGACAAAGACCCACCCTGTGGCATTCTACAGGAGCATCATCTTCACCTTATCACTAGCAAATGTATTTTAATATTTAACGACAACTTATTCTCCTTTTCATGAGAGAGACAAAGTCAAACACTAGCAAACTTAGATAGCATCTCGAATTGTACTGCCATCTAAATCAAGCGTCTCATTAGCAAAGAGCATATTGAGTTCATACAGAAAATGTATATCATTTAGTCAGTACATCAGTAGATATTACTTTAATAAATAATTGACTTATTAACTTAACTTATAGTGTTTCCTTAACTTAAAGTACATTAACTTATCCCAGCTGCTTCGAATGAGACATTAAATAAACTATTTATCAGAAGGTGATCTCTTCGCCATCTATGATCTATTGTGTTATGTAGCTATTAATGTAGTAGAGATACGATGAAAAATATTCCTTACTTGTTTTTAGAGCGTATGCTAGCTCTAACCTCTCACAGACGTTTACACAAGAGTAAGGGTGCTAATTTGGAGACAAGAGTACAATTGCCCCCTCTGGGTTCTCGAAATATACATTTTTTTATTTCTATAGTCGAAAATTGGAAATTATAGAATAGAATATTTGTCATGACACAAAAAAAGACCTAAAACAAATAAACAGCAACAGAAAAAAAAAATAAGGCAGCAAGTGCTGCTTCAAGATCAATAAAATAAAATGAGTCGTAAAAAAATTAAGATAAGTCCAGAATCCGTGGCCGTTTATATAGAATATTTGAAAATAATTAAGTACATAAATGGTTGGTATATTCAAAAGCACTCACAGGCAAATACCTGAAATAAACTGCAAATGAATGCCCCGCATTCCTAGATTTGGCAAACACTTATACTTGACAAAAACGTTAAATAAGTAAAAAATAAATCTTTCCCCCCTCCACCTATTAATTTTATACATGTTATATTTTTTTACACGTATTATTTTTATTAATTCGCGTTCCTATTCAAAGGTTTCCAAATTAAGTAGTTCTAACCGCTTGGTCAAGCAATTTATCGATTTTACCCAAAATAAGCGTTTGGGTGGTTAGGCAATATTCCTGGTGGAATTCTCTGCACAGCAGCAACATAAGTACCGTTCAAGTTTTCGACAGTAGCAATTAGCAATCATATAAGAGACAATCCTTGCGAAAATAACGGCAATTAAAGCTTCTTATTGGTGGATTTCATAAATAGTGCATGACATAGCAATTTTCCTATGTAGGAACCTAGCTACTAAATCTTGTTGCTAAATTTTGTTTGAAATCACCTCTAAGAATAGTTTTAGATACTCATTGGAGCAAGATTAAAGGCTTTAATTAAAGCTAACAATTTAACAATTTTCCCAACAATCAGGATTACCCCATCCAAGCAAAAACTGTTTACAATCATTATCGAAGATTTTGTTTTTAAACCAAACATATTCTTGGAATTTTTTTTTCGCTTTGTCTGTCTGTTGACAATCAAAATTTGAGATGCTTATTTTGACCCTTTCCTTTCATTTGATTTGGCTCAAAATGTGTGTACCTCTTTCTTTTACCTAACATTTTAATATTCTTAATAACATTTTACTTAAATAAATAAAAGTGAATTTGTCATCCGCAGCATTAATAAAATTATGCTTGCATGATAAATATTTAGATATTAATACGTAATTCACTGAGAATGCGCAGCAGGTTTAAATATTTACTACTTTGATTCAGAAAATTTTGAGGTATGGGTGTCAAAAGTATTCTTTAGGACCGAAAAATTTATTTTCCTGTTTTTAGTCCATTTGTAAAATGTTTTTTTTTAAATAAAGTATTTATAAATGAAAA